>NC_090728.1:112391440-112396440 GCF_036898095.1 Palaemon carinicauda | reverse complement strand
GTCTCCCTCGGCATACCACACCAATTAAGAACAGTTGCAGAGAGAGAGAGAGAGAGAGAGAGAGAGAGAGAGAGAGAGAGAGAGAGAGAGAGAGAGAGAGAGAGAAAATTGTATAGGATCATAATCAATAATAGCAGGCATAAATATACATATGGAAACTTTTAAATAACAATGTAATAACAGAACGAGTCAATGTGAAAGGAATGATCTTCACTAAATAGTAAATTCCTTGGTATGCAAAATGTTCCAATACTTTGTTAATGAAACAAAATTCTCACGAACTTAAACTCTCAGTTATTTGAGTAAAATAACAAATTGTAAAAGTGTAAAATTCAATTAAAAAAAAACTCTAAATAATTCAGGAGACATGAAATTGTGCAAGAGGCTGTTAATTAATATTTACTAATACATTTATTT
The DNA here is from genome assembly GCF_036898095.1 of Palaemon carinicauda. Lineage (NCBI taxonomy): Eukaryota > Metazoa > Arthropoda > Malacostraca > Decapoda > Palaemonidae > Palaemon > Palaemon carinicauda. The sequence continues at coordinate 112,396,023 of NC_090728.1, read as the reverse complement.
GAGCGTATTTATTTATATTCATTCATATATTGCTCTGTATATTCATCATTAGCCACATGTTCAACAAATCTGATTGCTTCAAAGGGAATTACCAAAGTTGCAATTACTGTTGAAAGACTTTGATATGTGCATATGAAGTCATTGCGATTTATTTCCCTTGATGTTCATTGACTTGATTAATTTATTGTAGTAATTGCAAAGTGGGGCGTAATTGATTCTACACAACTCTTTAATGACATTTCAGTTCATTACCGCATAATAAGCATAGTTCCTCTTAAATTTAGTTTTTTATATTATTGATTTTCACTATACTGCAACTTTTTTATTTTTTTTTTCTGTCTTTGAGCAAGAAGAGATGCTGAAAAAGATGAATAAAGTAGTTACAGTAATTTGACGACATTTCAACAACAAAGACACCCTTTCATAAATACTACATAGTAGACAACATGATTTATCCATCAACAAGGCACCATACAAATAAGACTTGAATTCGTGATCAGTACAAGGCATATAATGCTTTATTATCATTATTATTATTATTATTATTATTATTATTATTATTATTATTATTATTATTATTATTACTAAAAATTAATTTGTATACTCAGCCATTTTAAATAGTTCTTTTCTCTTATTTCCCCTTTTGTCTTATATCTTGCTCTCTCGATTGAAATCCGGTTATGCACCTTGAAAGGCCATTTATGAATGGCAGAGGGCGAATGACAGCAACATTGTCTTAGCTAACAACACAATGCCCTAGACTTCTAGAGAGTGGCCATATTTGCTTATGATTAACCCCTAAGTCCCTTTTCCACCCAAGCTAGAACCAGAGAGGGTCAAGTAATGGCTGCTGATGAATAAGCAGGTAGACCTATTGGCTCTCCGACACCCCTCCCCCCCCCCCCCCCGCCATCACCCATAGCTCACAATGATGGTGAATTTGCAGACACTACAAGAAACTAATAAGCTTGAGTGGGACTCGAACCCCAGTCCGGCGGTCATAGGCAGGGAAGTTTCCAATAGGCCACCACAACCTTCCCTGATATACTAGATAATGATAGACTCTCTCACTCTTACCAGATGCAAAGGAAGAATTATTCTGTCACCAATTCACCTCGTGAATCAGCAGCCAGGTGCAATGAGTGCGACTATTATTGAACTATAAAACTCATTGGGCTGGTTAATTTCCTCCTTTTAATAATGATAACCTGTCAGTCCTTCCTTTGGTATCTTACTGTGATCCCTGCTTACTTCACACGCCCGGGTCAGCCACTTGAGCATAAATTCACACCTGTGCCACAGCACATGACTCAAAATATCATCAACTCCTGTAGCCATTTAATTCTTGAACTTATCAAATGACCTTCGTTCATCTACCAATATGCCCAAACTTAAACCAACTTTTTTATGTATATAATACTCGGATCTAACTTGCTTTCATTTCCATGTTAGATCAAATGTTCACCTCATTAACCATAGATTATATTTTCTTCACATACAAAATCTCCTTTCGATTATATTATTTTCTCTTTATATATATATATATATATATATATATATATATATATATATATATATATATATATATATATATTTATTTATTTACATATGTGTGTATATAAAGTATGTATATATATATATATATATATATATATATATATATATATATATATATATATATATATCTATATATCTATATATATACTATATATATATATATATATATATATATATATATATATATATATATATATATATATCTATCCATATATATATATATATATATATATATATATATATATATATATATATATATATATATATATATATATATATATATATATATATATATACAGTGACACAAAAAACGGTCATCACCAAAAAACGAATGACTTCCAAAATTTTGTTTAGATTGACATAAAGCTTCAGCTTCATTAGGTCAAGCCTGTGTAGCAGACATCTCTAAATTTTCAAGTCTATAACAAAAACTCTTTGTTTCACTGGCTCTCCAAAATATGCTTCAAATGAGCTACCCGGTGCTACAGGCACATTTGGATCCGGCGGGCAAAGTTCTTGATGACCCTTCTGCATTCCTCTCTTGGGATCCCTCTTATTGCTGCTGTGATTGCTGCCTTCAGGTCAGGGATAGTCTGGAGGTTGTTTCCATATACCCTGTCCTTAAGGTATCCCCAGAGATAACAATCTGGGGGGTTCAGGTCCGGGGAATGCGGCAACCTCTCCGGGTCACACCTACGGCTGATCAGTCAGTCAGGGACTCGCTGCTGTAGCCATGCCAATGATTCGTTTGAAGTGTGGGGGGGGGGGAGGTGGCACCATCCTGCTTGAACCACTGGAGGACCCTGACGACTCCTCTCCATCGACTAAGTGCAGTCCAGAACTTGCCAAGCACCTTGACATATCGCTCGGTGTTGATTGTCACAAACAGCTTGTTGTCGTCCTCGAACCAGAATGGTCCAATGATGCCATGTTTGGAGATGGTGACCCAGAAAGTGCACTTCACCAGGTGTAATGGCCTTTGCAGACAGTGCTCAGGGAGTGTGCTACCCCAGATGATATCATTCTTTGAGTTCATGTGACCTGACAACAGAAAATGTGCCTCGTCTGAAAACCAGATATTGTCAAGAAAGTCTGGTACAGTGTCAATCTTGTCGCAAAACCAGGGGCACATGATCACTCGCTTCCTCATGTCGTCATCTTTAAGCTTGTGTTTAATCTGTATCCTCTAAGAATACAGGTGGAGATCTGCTTCCAAAATTCTTCGCACGAATTCCGGATTGATACCAAGCTCCTAACTTCGCCGTCACACAGACTTGCTTGGGCTGTGGACAACAGAGTGTCTGACTAGTAATGTTGTGTGGTGTCCTTGATGATTTTGGTCGGCCAGAGTGTGATTGTCTGTTAGTGTCTTTACAATTGAGGTTATGCACAGTCCCATGGGTTCTGAACTTGTTGACCCATCTGGAGATCACTGAGTGGACAGGAAACTCTTGACATCTGAACCGTTCCTTTAATTCCAATTGAGCAGCGAGGATAGACTTCAACCGAAAATATGCCTCCACTCTAAATGTCTTTTCCTCAGTGTTCCATGGCATCTCGAAGGTCGAATTTGGTACACTCTTAGAACATTAATTTTTCTTGATAAATCTAAATAATAAAAGGAATTGGTTATTTATTTCAAAAGTTATTCAAATTTAGGTGATGACCATGTTTTTGTGTCCCCCTGTTTTATATATATATATATATATATATATATATATATATATATATATATATATATATATATATATATATATATATATATATATATATATGTATTGGTAATTTTAATGCTCACCATAGGGAGTGGTTAAGTTCTATCTCTCCTACCGATCGCCATCACTTACGAGCTTTAGACTTTGCCTCAGAATCAGGCTGTGAACAAATCATAAATGAAGCTACTCACAGGTCTGGCAATTGCCTAGACCTTGTATACACTGACTCCCCTGGCGTTGTAACTAGTAAGGTTGGTTCTCCAGTCGGGACATCTGATCATGCCTTGATTTCATTAGCAGTGAAGACTGAGCAGCCTGTCCCTGATATATCATACTCTTGTAAAATTTATATGAAATCCCAAGCAGACTGGAATGGGATTTTGCATAATCTTTTGTGCTTGAATTGGTTTCAATTATATTGTAGTGTAGATCCTGTTGTCCCTTTGAATGAAAATCTACTCAACATAATTGATAGGCGTATCCCTTCTCGTGTGCTAAGGTACCGAGTGAAGGACAAGCCGTGGTTCAATGATGATTGTAGACGTGCCTATTTGGAGAAGCAGGAGGCCTATCATCTTTGGAAGGGTAACAGATCAGATTTGACCTGGAACAACTATACTCAGCTTTTGCTCAGAGAGTTTATCCCTCAACTGAAAAGGAGTACAATTTAACCATAAAAGAAACCCTATCTGGTACAACTCAGGAACATAAATGGTGGTCTACCCTTAAATCTGTACTCTTTCACTCACTGTCCAAAGGAAAAGGCAACCCTGCTGGGTGATGTTTTTTGACAGTAAACAGAGTAATGAAAAACTTGAACTTACTCATTTCTGTTTTCTTGAGGCTAAACTAACTAGTTTAGCTTTTCGATCTCGTGAGATTAAAGCTCTGTTGATGGACCTTGATGCTTATGGAGGTGTAGACCCAAATGGCATTTTTCCTTTGTTTTTTATAAAGACAGCAGATTTCTTAGCTCCGAAATTATCTGATATTTTGCGCAAGTTAGAAAGAAGAGGAGCTTTTAGCACTTGTTGGAGAACTGGTAATGTTACTCCTCTATGTAAATGTGTTTGTGGTAGTTCAAGTCCCACTGATTACCTCCCAATTTCTATAACTCCCATATTATCTAAAGTTTTTAAACGTCTTCTGGCAAAACGTCTTAATAGGTTTGCTGAAGGTAATCATCTTTTTCCTAGTTTGCAATTTGGTTTTCGTAAAGGCTTTGGTACATGTGATGACCTTCTTACAATCTCCAATGCTGTATAAAAAAATCCCTTGATTGTGGTCAGGAAGTTCGTATGATTGGCCTTG
>NC_090728.1:112376440-112386440 GCF_036898095.1 Palaemon carinicauda | reverse complement strand
TTGTTGTTGTAAAAAACATTAATGTATCCAGCTGTAATTATAGGATACCCATCTATGGGAAATCAAAACATTACCTTAGCTCCTGCCAAGCACGGCGTGTATATCAAAGGGAAATTCTATAAGTCTTCTAATACCTTAAAATCAGTTTTGGATAAAAAGGAGACGACAAATGTAACCGTAACGTACGTTGAAGAACCAATATCTTGTCTCACTAATAAAGAAATAATATACGCGACCCAGCAGAATTCTCGTTCACCCGTAATATCATCTTGCACGCAATCTATCGAACCAAACATACCTTCGAATTTAATAGTGCAAATAAAGAAAACACTACCGGGATCTGAAATATTAATCCTTTCTGATACTTTGAAAACTAACGGATTGTCTGTCACACAAGCTATTTATACAGTAGGCTCACATCAACAATGTAATATTGAAGTCTGTAATCATTTAAATAACACTTTAGTCATTCACAAAAATTCAACATATCTTGGATGTAGAAGTTTATAAACATCGTATTCTTACCGTTGCTGAAATCAATCACTCTCAATCAGTTGCGGATGAATCCCTTTTGCGATCTATTAAAAATATAATCAATAAGGACATTCAAGACGAAGAAATTCAGCAGAAAATTTTTGAACTTTTGGATCCTTAGGAAAAACAGATGTGATCGAGCATCAAATAAGGTTAAAGGACAAGCAGAAAATCATCTATGTACCCTCGTACAGACTCCCTATGAAATTCCAGAATTAAATAAATGATGAAGTAGGTAAAATGTTAGAGGAAGGAGTCATTAGGAAATCAAACAGCCCTTATAATTTTCCTTAATAGTTGTACCGAAAAAAGATCGAACATGGCGTATCTGCGTCGACTTTCGTCGTCTAAACGAGGAAACGATCCCTGGTCGATTCCCAGTGCCATGTACTGACGATATTTTGTCTTTGTTAGGTCAGAATAAATATTTTACCAGTTTGGACTTACTTAAAGGCTTTCACCAGATATCATTAGAAGAAGATAGTATCCCATACACAGCCTTCAGCACAGCCAGGGGACATTATGAATTTTTACGGATGCCTTTTGGTTTACGTTGTGCTCCTATAACATTTACAAGAATGATTAACATAGTGTTTGGAGACTTGTTAGGGGATATATTGCATGCCTATATGGATGATCTTGTAATCTTTTCCAACACCTTAGAAGAACATCTATGTAAGTTAGAACTAGGACTACAGAGATTAAGACAACATAACTTAAGGGTAAAGATTAGTAAGTGTGAATTTTTCAAAACAGAATTAATATATTTGGGTTTCATGGTGTCAAGCCAAGGTCTCAAAGTAGTCCATGATAAGGTGTCGGCTATACGTAATTTTTCCATACCTACTAATGTCAAGGGAATACAGCAATTTCTGGGTTGTAGTGGATATTACAGGCGTTTTATACGCAACTATTCAATAATAGCCGCTCCTTTAACTGATCTTACGAAGAAGGGCGTAGATTTCATATGGTCTGAGCAACATCAACAGGCGTTTAATACTTTGAAAGATGAACTGTGTAGTTCTATCTTAAAATTTCATGACTTCGGTAAGGAATTCTTCATTGCAACAGACGCCTCAGACTTAGGAGTAGGAGGAGTATTGCTTCAGCAATATGATAAACAATTTTTCCCAATAGCTTTCTATTCTCGAAAATTGAGAACTTCCGAAAGTAAGTATGCAGTAACAGACAAGGAAGGGCTAGCTATTGTTAATTCGCTAGTGTATTTTAAGTTCATAATTTACGGTTATCCTGTTAAGGTTCTTACTGACCATAAACCACTAACAGAGTTCTTTAAAGGCTTCAACCACAGCCCTAAACGAACTCGGTGACATTTGATCATTCAAGATTTTGGCGCAAGAATCGTGTATTTACCCGGGAAAGCAAATATCATTGCGGATGCATTATCACGCAACCCCGTGTCATCTTGTACGGAGCCTTTAGCTGAATTAATAGATATATCAACATCCATGTGTATTGTAAAAACAATATCTGAACAAGAAGATTTAGGCTGGAGCGCTGAATTGTTACAGACTGAGCAAAGAAAAGATCAGAAAATAAAAAGAATTATAAATGCTTTGAAAGGCAATCATAAAGAAAAGGAATATATAAAGTATAAGCAGCAGAATTATATAATCAAAGATGATATTCTGTGTAGGACTGTGACAAGGAAAACCCGCAATACACCACATGTAACTAACGACCAAGTAGTAGTACCAATCTCACTTAGTTCCACTGTCCTGAATCGGTTGCATTCAAATCCATTACATGGACACCCTGGGTTCTCATTAATGTCACAGAAAGCCAAATCATTGTTTTATTGGCATACAATGCTTACAGATATAAAAAGACACTTAGCTAATTGTCGCACATGTCAGGAAAACAAAGGGCATACGAAAACACCTGTCAGCCTAGGAGCTTATCCCGTGCCCAATCAACCCTTTGAAAGAATACATTTAGATTTGTTAACAGGATTTTACGAGTCAGACAGAGGAAATAAGCACCTCTTAGTAATTATAGATGCTTTAACTTCATATACAGAATTAATAGCGCTTAAAACTAAAACTGCGATTGAATGCGCTAGGAAGTTTTACGAGTGTTACATTTGTAAACATGGAATTCCACACATGATAATCTCAGACTCGGGTGGTGAATTTAATAATCACTTTCTTACCTCATTGTGTGAATTCCTCTACATAAAGAAAATAAATACCATGATATATCACCCATAGTCGAATGGGCTAGTGGAAAGAGCAAATAGGAAGATATTGAATATATTGAGGGTAACACTAGGGGGATCAGACCCCAACTGGGATATTGCAATACCGGCGGCACTGAGTACTCTGAATCATTCATATCATATATCAATTAAAATGTCACCGCATGAAGCATTGTATGGTACCCCAGTTAGAACGCCTTTGCCATGTATTAACGCCTACAACTAATCTATCAAATCCTTTAAAAGAATGTATAAATGCAAGTATAAGTCGATATGATATCCTTCGAAAGAATTTAGAAGAATCACAAATCATAATGAAAAGGAATCATGATAAAACAGCGAAACCAACTAAAACATATACCGTAGGTGATAACGTATATATTCAAATCAATGTACGAAAAGGGCTCAATTATAAACTAACACCTAAGTTTGAAGGCCCATTTAACATTTTGGAAACATTAACGGCCAATAGGTTTAGAGTTCAAAACGTATCTCAACCCACGGATGAGAGAATAGTACCATTGGCTCACATAAGAAATTAAAAAAAAAAAGAGAGGAAAAGAAGTGAGGGAAATTTTTTTTTTTATTTTATGTGATTAAAAGTTTTCTTTTTAATACAGGAGTAATTACATATATTTTTCTCGTTACAGGTTTCCAAGATGAATTTTTTGTTGTTGGGAGTGATATTGTTCACTCAGACATTTTTCTCGTGTGGGATGAGCTCTAAAACTAAAAGTATAAATTTTAAATATGGCAATATAGTTGAAAGACAAGAAGACATTTTTATTACATCAACCAACGTAATTGTAGAAGTGAATATGCAAGCAATTTTTCTTCAAGAGAATGATGTCACTAGCTTAAGAACCGCCATTTCAAGGTTTTCTGCCTCATTGGATGAGTTGCATAGAAGACATTTTCATTTGACTACAGAGAGTTTGCTTGGATCAACATTAAAATTTGCAGAGATGCTATCTGATGACTTGAAAAATAAGACTGACGAGACAGGATCTTTGGCTTATGACCTTTTGATGTGGACTGTAGGACACGAACATAAAGAAAGACGGAATCCGTTTATTTATGCTACATTAAGCATCTTTGGGTCTGTTGCAAGTTTAGGTTTAGGAATTTCCAATCGTCTTAAAATTAGTAATCAAAATAAGAAAATTGAGTTCTTGACTCATGAAGATGAATTGATTATGTCAGAACTAAGGAATCAGTTAGCTTCAATCAATAAATTATGGATTTGGTAAATGAACATTCAAATAATATCGTTCAAATTATGGAAGTACTTGATTTGTTGGCAACATTAACGTATTATGATTCAAAGATAGATCACATACATAACAGAATTGCACATTTCATTGAGAAATCCAAGGATTATGTAGAAGCTATCATGTTAGCAACTAAAGGTGTATTGTCGCCCCATTTGTTGCCTATATATAAAGTTAATTCTGGAGAACGGAAGGGATAAACTAGGCTATGTTCCTTTGTTAGACGAACATATGTTAGAATTTTATTACAGCCTAATTACAGTAAACGTAGATAATAACAAGATTATGATTACAATTCCCTTTGATTCTTCTGATGCCTGGCAATCTTACAGGATATCACCATTTCCGACTTTCATGACGAATCACTCAAATCCAGTAATATCCAGTTTGACAGGACACGTATTGATTTCCCCAGACAAGGAAACATATACGGTCATTAAAGACTTAAATCAATTAACTCACTGTTCAGACGCAATGGATAGAAAAATATGTACAGCTTACTCATTTGAATTCCATAAAAACGTAATGGATTCATGCGAGTTAGGTATAGTGCTAAACGGTGCTCTCTCCCATACAAGGAAAATTGTCTGGATAAGCTTTATCCCTTTGACAATAATGAGTTCAATTGCAGACTGAACAATGCCTCGTGGATACGATACGACAAGGGCGGCTTCAATGTATCATGCCCTGACGGAGCCACGTCCTTCACACACATCTTCGTCGCAGCAGATGGTTGTATCGGGACTTCCCCTAATTCCATGGTGACTGGTCTACGGACACTCATCAGAGAACGAGCCTACTTCGGGAACTTCACGTGGACCTCTACAATGCCAGCACTCCCTCTCCCGTATAACAGACATGTGGCAAAGCGGTTGATGAAACTTACCGAAAGGGACCACCTGTCACCGACTTATAAGGAAATCCTTCACCCCATACTACTAGCAGGTCTGGCGTTTACGGTGGTGATATTTATCGCCGTGAACATCCTTGTTTGGCGTAGGTTACGGCACAGCATGCAGCTACAAAGGAACGTTTTGCCTAGGCCCGACAATACTCCATACTAGATTCAGTTTAAAGCCGTTTGAGTGGCCACCTCATTCGCTAAAGGAGTAAATTGTCGGGAAGTGTTTGTAAGAAAAGCTGTTAGTACACTAGTAATATGTAATTGAAGAAATTTTCTACATTTGCATTGTTAAAAATACATTTAAAACATTTAAAAAAAAATATAAATCATTTTTTCTCTCAGCATCTAATAAAAATATATAAGCCGGAATGTTAAAAAGAAAAGAGAAAAAAAAATATATAACAGAATCTATGGGCATCTAGTAAAATATATCAGCCCTATATATATATATATATATATATATATATATATATATATATATATATATATATATATATATATATATATTTATATATATATATGTACGAAACCGTGGTATGTGTACGTACCAGGAATTCGCGTTTGTGCACTAAAAAATTTAGTATTATATTAATATGTTTCTGACAAAGGTAACAATTATTCTTTAACAAGTTACCGAATCATATGAAAGTCAGTAGTTTTTTTTTGGTACCATATAATCTTTTGCTAGCAATGTACCATATTTATGATCTTTGTTTTATCATGCATTTTTCTTTTTGCTTTGGTAATATCTTTTTCATATGCATTATTGTTATTGTTTTTTAATGTGCCTATTTGGACATTCGTCCTCGGTTGATTATGGCTAAAGTTAAACAAAGAATAATACGTATGTCCAGTCACACCTAGTACCCATGTTTTGGCTTGTTGTTAAATTTTTGTGAAAAATTGAGATAGTTGGCCGAGGTTATGTAATAATTAGAATAGTTAATATTACATGTTTAAAACACATGACGTAATATGTCATGTTGGAGGAAAGTGCTAGCCGTGGGACTTGCTGTAGTCATTCAAATCATAAACAGGACGTACAATGCAAACCTCGACAATGTGACATTTTTCTTAAACGTCAACACATTGTCTCAGCGTGTGAAAGTTTGTGACGTCACCGTATGCAGGTGTCTTCCGAGTTTATGACAAAACTCATATAAACTAAGCATACGATATCTGTGATATCGATAAGTTAGTCAGTTCATATCTATACTTCACCAAATTGGTCATCTGACCAACCCAGCTTCCTCCAGTGATGGAGATGTTTAACTCTGTTGTTTTTATAGAATAAATACTTTAAAGCTAATAAGATGTATTCTGTTATCCAGTTACACACATCTGAAACAACACATACTCAATGTGTGCTTATAACAGTAGCACACCAATATATATATATATATATATATATATATATATATATATATATATATATATATATATATATATATATATATATATATATATATATATATATATATATATATATATATATTTATATATATATATATATGTACGAAACCGTGGTATGTGTACGTACCAGGAATTCGCGTTTGTGCACTAAAAAATTTAGTATTATATTAATATGTTTCTGACAAAGGTAACAATTATTCTTTAACAAGTTACCGAATCATATGAAAGTCAGTATTTTTTTTTTGGTTCCATATAATCTTTTGCTAGCAATGTACCATATTTATGATCTTTGTTTTATCATACATTTTTCTTTTTGCTTTGGTAATATCTTTTTCATATGCATTATTGTTATTGTTTTTTAATGTGCCTATTTGGACATTCGTCCTCGGTTGATTATGGCTAAAGTTAAACAAAGAATAATACGTATGTCCAGTCACACCTAGTACCCATGTTTTGGCTTGTTGTTAAATTTTTGTGAAAAATTGAGATAGCTGGCCGAGGTTATGTAATAATTAGAATAGTTAATATTACATGTTTAAAACACATGACGTAATATGTCATGTTGGAGGAAAGTGCTAGCCGTGGGACTTGCTGTAGTCATTCAAATCATAAACAGGACGTACAATGCAAACCTCGACAATGTGACATTTTTCTTAAACGTCAACACATTGTCTCAGCGTGTGAAAGTTTGTGACGTCACCGTATGCAGGTGTCTTCCGAGTTTATGACAAAACTCATATAAACTAAGCATACGATATCTGTGATATCGATAAGTTAGTCAGTTCATATCTATACTTCACCAAATTGGTCATCTGACCAACCCAGCTTCCTCCAGTGATGGAGATGTTTAACTCTGTTGTTTTTATAGAATAAATACTTTAAAGCTAATAAGATGTATTCTGTTATCCAGTTACACACATCTGAAACAACACATACTCAATGTGTGCTTATAACAGTAGCACACCAATATATATATATATATATATATATATATATATATATATATATATATATATATATATATATATATATATATATATATATATATATATATATATATATATATATATATATACATATATATATATATATATATATATATTGCTCTACGGGTTTACATTTGTTCTAAATCAAAAACTTCATACATTAAAGCGTAGCTATAAAAGGTACGTTACAGTGGCTTTTGATTTATTGCTCTTCGAGTCCACCAACTTCAGATGAAAAGTGTTTATTGTCAACAACAATGTAATTCAAGTTTGGTTAATGTTTGATCATCCTAGCGAGTAAGATCCTTTCTCTGCAGAAACTTCAAAGATTTTTCCCTTTGTAGACAAGAATTAATCAATGATTATTTATTTAATCACTTCTCACAAAAGTCATTTTCATTAAAGTTTTCCCTTCTTCATGAAAGATGGAATTTCTATTCCCTTTCCATTATTGTTAGAGTTCTCTTGCAATACGTAACCGTTTAACAGATTAAGTAATAATTTTCTTGTATTTATTTAGGCATTCTGTGATATGCTGCAAACCAAATCCTTAATGCACTGGCTATATCGAGATTTTGCATACTGCTGTGATTCTCTGTATATTTTCCCAACTTCTCTTTTTTTGAAACTTTATGAATCCCATTCATTGCTTGCACCTTGGGGTAAGTCTGCACTCGCACTTGTTGATTTCCTCCAATTTATTTTCTGTTTTAAGATCTCCATTCATTTCTTTGTTCATTCATTCGTGTCGTTTGAATAGTTCTCATATTTGGTTGTTTTACTTTTATTCTTCCTCTTCTGCTCTTCTGCTATACACACCTCCGATAAAGGCGCAATAGGTTGGCATGGTGATACTCCTCTGGTTTCTTGAAATATTATCCTTAGTCCTTAATCTATTTCATGGTATTTTGTGCTAGCCTATATGCCTTCAAATTCACAAATCTGCATCTTTCCTCCTCTCCGCACTTTCCCCTCCTTATATAAAGTCAATGTTATTTGTACTTCCCCAGCTTTGTTTTTCTTTTTTTTATATATAGCTTAGACGAGGTGTATCTTCACCTTTCGTCAGTCGTAAATGTTAGTTTTTGCTTCCCTCTCTTCTTGAATAAGGCTTCATTAATCCTGAATTCCATTGTAATTTGTATTTATTTTATCCCTCTACATTTCCTTTCCTATTTCTATGGCCTATACTCTTCTCTAAAGATAATAGACGAGCTTATTCTTTCATTCAAGTCGGTACGATTTGTTGATTTTTCATCTTGTAACACAAGTGTCACTGTTTAGAATTCCCACGATTTGGGACCGAAGACGAATATTTGTACTGATCACGAGCACCTCATCCCGCGTATCGTGACTGTCAGTGTATTTGATAAGACATGATTTGCAAAATCATGTATTTCCAATGTTGGTGAACTTTATAAAGAAATAATAGCTATATCCTTCTACTTTGTCAAACAATATTAGTTTACACCAAGAACCTGTCAGTGACTGGGAGAATTGTAGGGCGTCAGCGGATCAGATTGATGAATATAGTTAGGAGGGCTATGGGTAAGGTGGGACTGGAGTAAGATAATGAGAGGAATAGAAATAGATGGAAAAGGTTGACTCGAGCGGCTGATCCTGCTATACAGTGGTACTGATAAAGTCGAAATAAGAAGAGTATTAGTTTCCAGTGGCTCATATTTCGATTAAGAAATCAGGTCTTGTGAACGTTAAAACGCAATTACGTTAAGTGACAAATGTGAATATTGACTCCTTGCTTTTCATCAGTATTATTACTATTCTTTTTTTTTCCTCTTCTTGTGTTGGATATTACATAAAAGATGAGTTTAAATCCTATCTGTGGTGGGATTGCATGCATGTCGCCTTAACCCGACCTCTTCCTTCCATGGAGAAGAATATACCGTTCTTAATGTGCAGCTATTAATCTCTCTCTCTCTCTCTCTCTCTCTCTCTCTCTCTCTCTCTCTCTCTCTCTCTCTCTCTCTCTCTCTCTCTCTCTCTCTCTCTCATGTATAATATACAGTTTCATATTCAAAGGCCAATGCAGTATAATGTTCCTTAACGCTCAATTAGCACCATCAAAGAATTTATTGCAAGCACCCGTTTCAAATATATTTTTTCGGACATTTAAATCAAGCTTATACACAGTTTGGCTTCATGGTCTTTTTAACACAAATATATTCGCTTTGCGGGGAATACTGCTCGTATTTGAAGATTGGAGATATTTCGATTAATTTTCAGGTACTTCTACGATTGTGTTTAGATTTGTTATCAAAGGCTTCACACAAGTGTTGTTTTCCATTAACAAAATTCAAGTTATTCTTCTCGAGCAGCCATGTTCTTTTCTCGTCAGAATGTCCTTGGTTGTACCTATGCATACAAATTATTGTGAAATACATGTAATACTATTTAACTGATATAACAATGGGTATAGATTTATTTTGAAATGAAGAGCAACTGAAGTTACACGGAATGACTTCCACTAAAATTTTAGTCAAAGATAAGGAAACTATAAACTCATTTTCTGAAGTCTGCGTTAAAGATATGACCTGTATCTAATGAAATTATTCTGATAGAAAAAAAGTGAAAAGGAAATATATTATAAGCAGCAAAAATTCCAAGAACCAGATAAACATTATATATTTTAACACACTATGCACAAACGATAGTT
>NC_090728.1:112361440-112371440 GCF_036898095.1 Palaemon carinicauda | reverse complement strand
GGTTTTTTTGCTCTTGGTAAGGGTACAAGAGACTCTTTAGCTATGGTGAGCAGATCTTCTAGGAGAAAGAGACTCCAAAATTAAACCATTCTTCTCTAGTCTTGGATAGTGCCATGGCCTCTGTATCATTACCTTCCACTGTCTTGGAATAGAGTTCTCTTGCTTGATGGTACACTTGGGCACACTTTTCTATGTAATTTATCTTCCTCTTGTATTGTTAGTTTTTATACTTTATGTAGGAAATATTTATTTTAATGTTACTGATCTTAAAATATATTATTTTTCCTAGTTTCCTTTCCTCACTGGCTATTTTCCCTGTTGGGGCCCATGGGCTTATAGCATCCTGCTTTTCGAACTAGGGTTGTAGCTAATCAAGTAATAATAATGAAAATAATAATAGTAATAATAATAATATATATATACTTTATATGCATATATATATATATATATATATATATATATATATATATATATATATATATATATATATATATATATATATATATATGAATGGCTGCAGAGTAATAGTATAGAGAAGTATGAAAAATATAGAGAGAAAAAGGTGGAAGTAGAGCGCAAGGTACGGGAGGCAAAGAGGGCAGCTGACCTGAGGTGGGGTCAGGGACTGGGTCAGTCATATGAAGAGAATAAGAAGAAATTTTGGAAAGAAGTGAAGAGAGTAAGGAATGCTGGCGCAAGAATTGAAGAGACAGTGAAAGATGGAAATGGAAGGTTGTTAAAAGGAGAGGAGGCAAGGAAAAGGTGGGCGGAATATTTTGAAAGTTTGCTGAATGTTGAGGATGATAGGGAGGCAGATATAATTGCTGTTCCAAGTCTTGAGGTGCCAGTGATGGGAGATGAGAATGAGAGAGAGATTACAATAGAGGAAGTGAGGAGAGCACTAGATGAAACGAGAGTAGGAAAAGCATCTGGTATGGATGGTGTGAAAGCTGAGATGTTGAAGGAAGGGGGTGTGACTGTACTTGAATGGTTGGTGAGATTGTTTAATGTGTGTTTTGTGTTGTCAATGGTACCAGTAGATTGGGTCTGTGCATATATTGTACCACTATATAAGGGTAAGGGAGATGTGCATGAGTGTTGTAATTCAAGAGGTATTAGTTTGTTGAGTGTAGTTGGAAAAGTGTATGGTAGAGTACTGATTAATAGGATCAAGGATAAAACAGAGAATGCAATCTTGGAAGTACAGGGTGGTTTTAGAAGAGGTAGGGGTTGTATGAATCAGATTTTTACAGTTAGGCAGATATGCAAGAAATATTTAGCAAAAGGTAAGGAGGTGTATGTTGCGTTTATGGATCTGGAGAAAGCATATGATAGAGTTGATAGGGAAGCAATGTGGAATGTGATGAGGTTATATGGAGTTGGTGGAAGGTTGTTGCAAGCAGTGAAAAGTTTCTACAAAGGTAGTAAAGCATGTGTTAGAATAGGAAATGAAGTGAGCGATTGGTTTCCGGTGAGAGTGGGGCTGAGACAGGGATGTGTGATGTCGCCGTGGTTGTTTAACTTGTATGTTGATGGAGTGGTGAGAGAGGTGAATGCTCGAGTGCTTGGACGAGGATTAAAACTGGTAGGCGTGAATGATCATGAATGGGAGGTAAATCAGTTGTTGTTTGCGGATGATACTGTACTGGTATCAGACACAGAAGAGAAGCTTGTCCGACTAGTGACAGAATTTGGAAGGGTGTGTGAGAGAAGGAAGTTGAGAATTAATGTGGGTAAGAGTAAGGTTATGAGATGTACGAGAAGGGAAGGTGGTGCAAGGTTGAATGTCATGTTGAATGGAGAGTTACTTGAGGAGGTGGATCAGTTTAAGTACTTGGGGTCTGTTGTTGCAGCAAATGGTGGAGTGGAAGCAGATGTACGTCAGAGAGTGAATGAAGGTTGCAAAGTGTTGGGGGCAGTTAAGGGAGTAGTAAAAAATAGAGGGTTGGGCATGAATGTAAAGAGAGTTCTATATGAGAAAGTGATTGTACCAACTGTGATGTATGGATTGGAGTTGTGGGGAATGAAAGTGATGGAGAGACAGAAATTGAATGTGTTTGAGATGAAGTGTCTAAGGAGTATGGCTGGTGTATCTCGAGTAGAGAGGGTTAGGAACGAAGTGGTGAGGGTGAGAACGGGTGTAAGAAATGAGTTAGCGGCTAGAGTGGATATGAATGTGTTGAGGTGGTTTGGCCATGTTGAGAGAATGGAAAATGGCTGTCTGCTAAAGAAGGTGATGAATGCAAGAGTTAATGGGAGAAGTACAAGAGGAAGGCCAAGGTTTGGGTGGATGGATGGTGTGAAGAAAGCTCTGGGTGATAGGAGGATAGATGTGAGAGAGGCAAGAGAGCGTGCTAGAAATAGGAATTAATGGCGAGCGATTGTGACGCAGTTCCGGTAGGCCCTGCTGCCTCCTCCGGTGCCTTAGATGACCGCGGAGGTAGCAGCAGTAGGGGACTCAGCAGTATGAAGCTTCATCTGTGGTGGAAATGTGGGAGGTTGGGCTGTGGCACCCTAGCAGTACCAGCTGAACTCGGCTGAGTCCCTGGTTAGGCTGGAGGAACGTAGAGAGTAGAGGTCCCCTTTTTTGTTTTGTTTCTTGTTGATGTCGGCTACCCCCCAAAATTGGGGGAAGTGTCTTTGGTATATGTATGTATGTATGTATATATATATATATATATATATATATATATATATATATATATATATATATATATATATATATATATATATATATATATATATATATACTGTATATGCATATATATACAAATATACTTTTGAATATATATATATATATATATATATATATATATATATATATATATATATATATATATATATATATATATTTATTTATTTATTTATATATATATATATATATATATATATATATATATATATATATATATATATATATATATATATATATATATATATATATATATATATATATATATATATATATCGTGGTAACATGCTGTTTTCACATGGGTGTTGAGAATATTTCAAATCTCCAAATCTCTGGAATTACAGTCTAAGGGTGAGGAGAAAGAGGGGAAAGTGCCTCTGGAGGAAGGATTAGTTTGGATTTATATATCTTGCAGGGATTCCCCGGTTTCGATAGTGGTTGGACCAGCGCTGTTGAATTTTGTTAAATCCTTGCAAATGACCAGTGAAGCAAAAGGATTAAAACTGTTGAATTAAGAAAATTAAAATATCCTACTCATATAAAATCAAAATTTTGGGTTAATTATCTTATCTATTTTGCATTCTAGGTAACGTTCTCTTTCAAGGTTTTACTACTTCATTTAAATAGGTGAAAGAAAATAATTATTAAAATCTGTCAGCGTACAAATAGCAACTATTGTACATAAGGAAACACTTCACAAAAACAAACCATAATTTTGCAAAAATAAAATTAATACGAAATGAAGAAAACTGAATATTGAGAGACTTTCTTTCAGGAAGAGAAAATACCGATGCATGATGATGATGATAATGAAGTTTCATAATAAGAGATACAACACTCCTATAATTAATAAGCATTGAATATCAAGCAATATTGATTCCCACATTATAAAAAAAATTTATACATGAGAAAAAAGTCTAGTTACTGAAGTGACCGCCATAAAAATCGCAATACTGGACAGTAATGTATAAATATCATCTATAATTTCTCAACTATCTTCCTCTTTACACAACAGGGCACTATGCTATTCATACATGGACCATTTAAATAAGCTATTACTTGGTATTTCTACGGCGCTTGTAATAGTAGGCGAAACTAATCATTTATTAGTAATGTACATTCATTGTTTATGCAAGCAGATATACACAAAAGGGTTAGTATTTGCCAAGAAAAAAAAAAGAAAAAAAAAAAACACTCCTGAATCATTTAAAACCATAAATTTGCACCCATCTCGAGATTTACATTTTAAAGTGATGCGCATTAAAATCTGCATTTTTGATAAATTTTTATTGCTTCCAGACTTGTATACAGTACCTTTTAGGTATTAAAAATTCAGGCAAAACACTAAAAGTGTGTTTTTTATACAAGGAGGAATTAGCTCTTATTAAAAAAAAACATTGCACTTGTGTACTTTCAACATAAACTCGATTTAAGACTTCAAGTTGGATTTAGAACACACATATACAACATCAGTTTTTCCTTCTACTGAACTTTTGAACAACACCGAAGAAAAAATGTGTTTAACACCATGAAGCCTTATATAATCTAATTGATCAAAAGTTGACATTCAAGAAATCATAACGAATTCTAAACAAAAAAAAAAAAAAAAAAAAAATCTACTACTTCATCAGATAAAAATTTTAATTGATGAGTGGTTTAATGACTTCTCCGCCTGCCTCTCTTTTTCTTGAATTTAGAAAATTGCTCTCTGCTTTAATTTGAGGTCCTCAAGGTTGACTCTCAAAGGGATGATGCTGCCTATGATGGTTCCTCAAGTAGTATTACTGCTAAACACGGGCCTTGAAGTTGAAGTACTCTTGTAATATTCCGTTTCAGAGGACATGTATATATATATATATATATATATATATATATATATATATATATATATATATATATATATATATATATATATATATGTGTGTGTGTGTGTGTGTGTATATATGTATGTATGCATGTATGTATATATATATATATATATATATATATATATATATATATATATATATATATATATATATATATATATATATATATATATATATATATATATAAAGTTATTTATAAATTAATTATTATTATTATTATTATTATTATTATTATTATTATTATTATTATTATTATTATTATTATTATTATTATTATTATTATTATTATTATTAGCTAATCACACACCCTGCTTGGAAAAGCAGAATTCTACAACCCCAATGATGCTAACAAGGAAAATAGGCCAGTATCTTAAATACTTTCTAAAAAGGACGATTTTTTTTGGAAAGGAAGAAAATACACACCGGATACGTTTCTCAAAAATAAACTTGCTATTAAGAATCACAACTAAATTCTTAAAAGAGTAGTATATAGTTGAACACACTGTCAATGAAGAGATCCTAAGTTCTGTTCTGGTTCAATTTCATGCCTTATAATTTTCACCATCCCCTAAATTTATCTAAATCTCTAATAAGGGATCCAGCAACCGCAGATATACATTTAGAAGAAAGAATTGTTGCAAAGAGAACATTGGCATATGAAACGAGCCTGTTTTTTAGGCCCAACCACATACGATGGCCGTTTAGGACGAAAAGTAATGGGCCAAAAACACTAAATTGAGGAACACTAGATATTACATTCCTAAGCTCACTTTGGTTGTCCATCAACTACTACTTTTTGCAATCTATTACTTACAAATTCAATAATAATGCTTGATAAAGACGCTTCTACTCCAAGCAAAGTTTTAGATCTAAAAGAACCTTTCTAGATATTGGTTCGTTTGTTCACCTAACAAAGAAACAGTACAATAAGATATTTTATCGACGAACGCTGCATAGTAGAAGAGTCAAACTTGTTTCTCATATATATTCAAAGTTATAGATCTGAAAGAACAAACCCATATCTTGAACCATCTGTTCACATGAGAAAGGAATAGTATGTGACGGGCCGAGAGAGGGTTATGAACTCAAAGGCCGGATGCAATCAACTGAGTTGTTTATTAAGGAACACTCCTTTATATACAAAACCTCAAGGCAACAGGACATAACATGTTCGAGAGACAGACAATGCTAGAGAGCAAAACCGGAGACATGATCATTCAGGTTCTTTTTAGTGCGAGGGAAGAGAGCAGATACAAGCATAATATATACAAAATAATTATGTACAATTGTGTGACACACGGTTGGTACATGGCTCCCCCCCCTAAAAATGACACACTGTACATGTTAAATAGGGCGCCCTGATCTAGAGAGGCGAACTGTAGGCGGGTCATCTGGCAGAAGATAAGCAGGTTTTAGACGATCAATGGAGACCCAGTCTTCTTTGCCCCGAATGTTTAGTAGGAATGCTTTCGGACTGCGTCGGATCATAAGGAAAGGGCCTGTGTAAGGGGGCATTACTGATGGCTTGATAGTGTCATCGCGCAGGAAAAAGTGCGTTGCGGAGTGCAAGTCCGTTGGTATGTGATGCTTCGCTGGGGGCTAGTAAGTCTGGCGGCAGGGAGTAAATTTTCCCACGACGTGACGTATGCGCTGGAGATCGTCGGAGGAGGTTGTAGAAGGAAAAAATTCGGCAGGGACTACCAACGGATCGCCATACACCATTTCAGCTGCCTAGACGTCGAGGGCGTCTTTAGGAGTGGTCCTTAGTCCAAGGAGGACCCAGAGAAGCTGAGTAAACCAGTTGCAATCCTTGCAGCGGGACATAAAAGCTGCTTTGAGGGTGCGATGAAAACGTTCAACCATTCCATTGGCAGCGGGGTTGTAGGCCGTTGTCTGATGTAGGGTGATGCCAGGATATTCGCTAATGACGTCCACAACTGAGAAGTGAAAGTGGTTCCCCTGTCAGAAGTAATATGCTCAGGGATACCGAATCTTAAAATCCATCCAGAGAGTAAGGCAGATGTACATGAGGCAGACGTCGCAGTTTCCATGAGAATGGCTTCAGGCCAACGAGTGGAGCGGTCGATGACGGTAAACAGGTAACGATGTCCTTGTGATGTGGGTAGGGGCCTACAACGTCGACGTGAATGTGTGCGAAACGACGCTGAGGTTGAGGAAAGGTGCCCACTCCTGAATCCGTGTGTCGATGTACTTTGGAAGTTTGTCAAGAAGTACAGGCGCGGACCAAATCCTTAGCCTCCTTAGAAATGCTGTGCCAAATGAACTTTGCCTTCAGCAGCTGTGCAGTAGAACGGCACGAGGGATGTGAAAGGCCGTGAATGAAATCAAACACCTGTCGGCGCATGGGAGCAGGAATCCAAGGTCGCGGTCTACCAGTACTGACGTCACAGAGGAGGGTGGTGTTGGAGTCTTCGAGGGGAAAGTCTTCCTAACGGAGGGACGTGCAGGACGTCCTACAAGCTTGATACTCTGGATCCTGTCGTTGGGCTTCAGCCAGGGCGTTGTAATCCAATCCCAGTTGAATGGCAGCCAACGTGTTTCTTGACAGGGCATCGGCAACGGGATTCATTTTCCCAGGGACGTATTGGAGGGTGAAATTGTATTCAGCCACAGCAGAGAGATGTCGGCGTTGATGGGCGGACCAGGCGTCAGACTGTCGAGTGAAGGTGTGCACCAGAGGCATATGGTCTGTGCGAATGACGAAAGGCGTACCTTCTAAGAAACGGCGAAAGTGACGGATAGCCAAGTGCACCGCCAGCAATTCTCGATCGAAGGTCGAAGAACCCGATTATGCCTTGGACAGTTTTCTGCTGAAGTAGGCCAATGGGCGGGGCGAGCCTTTGACCACCTGCTCGAGTACTGCACCAATAGCCACGTCGCTGGCATCGGTGGAGAGAAGTAGAGGGGCGTGTGGGATAGGAGAAGTGAGAGCCGCAGCAGTTGATAGGGCCTTCTTTGCATTGCAGAGGGCTGCTTCTTGAAGGGGACCCCACTTCAGGTCCTTTGGCTTGCCCTTGAGGGAGGCGTAGAGGGGAGCAAGAGTGGCGGCAATGGCTGGCAGAAAACGGTGATAATAGTTGAGCATGCCCAAGAATTCCTGCAGAGCTTTGATGGTCAAGGGCGCGGGGAAGTTCTGAACGGCTTCTACCTTCTCAGGGAGGGGATGGACTCATTCAGGAGTGATACGGTGCCCTAAGAAAGACACTTCGTTGGCGCCAAAGGTACACTTGTCGTACCGGACTACAAGGCCGTTTTGTTGCAGGCGGTCGAGCACGATGCGCAGGTGACGGAGGTGTTCCTCTTTTGAGGAAGAGAACACAAGTATGTCGTCCACATAACATACACAGAAAGGGAGGTCCCCTATGATGCCATCCATGAGACGTTGAAACGTTGTCCCAGCATTACGAAGGCCAAACAGGAGTAATTGAAGGTGTATGTACCAAACGGAGTGGTGATGGCGGTCTTGGGGATGTCTTCTGGGTTCATAGGCACCTGATAATACCCCTTCAGGAGGTCGAGTGTAGAGAAAACCTTCGCTTTGTGCAGGTAGGAGGTCACGTCGGCAATGTTTGGGAGGGGGTAGTGATCCGGTTCTGTTTGCATGTTCAGGTGCCTGTAATCCCCGCACAGACGGAGGGAGTCTCTATCTTCAGAACGATGTGTAAGGGTGACGACCATGGGCTGGAGGCCTTTTGGCAAAGGCCTATTTCCTCCATTTCGGCGAACGTTTGTTTGGTGGCTGCCAATCGTTCCGGTGCCAGACGTCTGAATTTTGCGAAGACTGGGGGTCCCGTTGTCTTGATATGGTGATAAATACCGTGCTTGGCAGGAACCATGGGTGTTTGGCGAAGTTCTGGACGGAAAACTTCCGGGTACGACGTGAGGAGGTGGGCGTAGGCATCCGTGGGTGCGCTGATGTGGAGAGCGAGGTTAGAGGGGGCGGGTTGAAGAGGTGTCGACAATTACGAATCTGCGTTGACCAATCGTCGGTGGGCAACATCGACCAGAAGGTGGAAATGAGAGAGGAAATCTGCACCGAGAATTGGCATTGTGACGTCAGCAACGAGAAACTTCCAATTGAATTTACCGTTTCCGAACGATAATGTGAGGTTCTCGTAACCGTAAGTGGGTATCGCAGATTCATTGGCAGCTACCAAGCGGACGTCGGCAGATGTAGACAGACTACGTCGTGCCTTGAAGAGTTTCCTTGGCAAAAGAGAACGACAAGCACCCGTGTCTACCAAAATTCGCACGCCCGTTCCTGCATCCTGTAAAAAGAAAAGATTAGAAACATGGGAGGCCACCGCCACAAGCGAATGCCTACTTACACGTTTTTTGGCCACTGACAATCCTTGGCACATTTCTTCGCGGTTGCCCCAAATCTGAAGTGGTAGTAGCAGAACTGCGGCGGATGGGAGGTA
Source organism: Palaemon carinicauda (assembly GCF_036898095.1). Taxonomy (NCBI): domain Eukaryota; kingdom Metazoa; phylum Arthropoda; class Malacostraca; order Decapoda; family Palaemonidae; genus Palaemon; species Palaemon carinicauda. Next base: position 112,362,438 of record NC_090728.1, on the reverse strand, counting down.
GTAAGTGGCTGTAGAAGTCGTTCGTTGGGGCGCGAGCGATTGCTTTGTCGCCAGTTCGGCACGTCACGGGGTAGGCGTGCATGTTCTACTGCATTCATGTCAGCTTTGGTTGACGTTGAATAGGCATCCTCATCGTCTGGGGTGGAGGCGTTGATGGAGGTATTGAAGTGGCTGTCCATAAGGGCGTCGGCTTTGGTCATCAAGTCCTTTATGGGTAAACTATCGACATCGGGTATGGCAGCGCGTACAGGTTCGGGTAAACGGCGTATCCAAAGGGCACGAAGTAGGTTCACCTCACGAGGAGAGCCGTCTGCGGCAGGTTGAAGGCGAGCGATACTGGTCATCTCCCTGAGGGCAAGCGAAGCCCTTTGGTCCCCCAACGGTTGTTGCGAGAGCTGAAAAAGCTTTGCTATACGGGTGGCTTGCGACGGCGAGTACTGCTGCAGAAGGTATGTTTTGACGGTGTCATATGCTATTGGGGTGTCTCCTTGTTCACAAAGCCAGTCGGATATTTCTGGGAAGGTGTCCTCGGGTATTGCCGCGAGAACATAATCCGCTTTGGTGGTTGAGCGAGTCACGCCCCTGATACGAAACTGGACTTCTGCGTGCTGAAACCAAGCAAACACCTCTCCGCTGGCAAACGATGAAAGTTTGAATGGAGCGACTGCAGCACCAACTGCCGTAGAGTCCGTCATAGTACCAACGATGAAGGGGCGAGGGGGTGGGGGTGGAAGGCGGTGGGAGCGAGTCGACTTCCGGGGTCACCAATGTGACGGGCCGAAAGAGGGTTGTGAACTCAAAGGCAGGATGCAATCAACTGAGTTGTTTATTAAGGAACAATCTCCTTTATATACAAAACCTCAAGGCAACAGGACATAACATGTTCGAGAGACAGACAATATTACAGAGCAAAACCGGAGACATGATCATTCAGGTTCTTTTTAGTGTGAGGGAAGAGCGCAGATACAAACATAATATATACAAAATAATTATGTACA
>NC_090728.1:112351440-112356440 GCF_036898095.1 Palaemon carinicauda | reverse complement strand
TAAAACCCAACATATCAAGACCATCTCTGAAGAAACCCACGGTTAATAATGTTAGATTAAAAACTGCTAATGGGAAGACCTCATCCAAGATGTCTTCCAGAAATAATCCATAGTTTTCACCTCCATTTTGCAATGGAATTGTCAGGGTTTAAGGGCAAAATATGAAGAGCTTCAGCTCCTAGTTCATGAACATGCCCCCATAATTGTATGTCTCCAGAAAAACTGTAGAACACCATATAATCAACCAGCAGGGAGCCATGGCGGAAGTCTCATGTACGTTCGTCGAGATGTTCCCCAAATACCTGTGTCTATTCATGCACCCCTGCTGGCAGTGTTTGTACAAATTGATATAATGAGAAAATATACAATATGATTTCTGTATTCACTTCCATATGATAATATTTTGTATGATAATTAAGTAGAGGAGATTCATCAAATCCCTCAACCGTTTTTCCTACTGGGAGATATGAATAGTAGACATCCTTTATGGGTTGATAGTTTTAGCAAACAGGAAGGGCATTATTATATCATCAATTGTGGAAAATGAGGAAGCCTGGCACCTTAATACATATAGAGCTCACACACTTTCATGTCCAGACAGGTACATTGTCATGTATTGACCTATCAATTGCAAGCTCTAATTGCCTTTCTCGACTTCAATTGGAGAACATTAGATGATTGGCATATTAGTGATCATGTACCAATCATTATAAACACCAACAATGGTCCACCTTTACAAAAATCGTCACGATAGAATCTTGACAAGGCAGACTGGGATAGATTTCGTGAGCTAAGCGAAATTGAAGGAATGCAGAACAGTTTGAAAATATTGATGATGCCATAGACTTACTGAATGGAATCCTTCATAGAGCAGGAGTTCATTCAATTCACAAAACAACAGGGTTACTCAAACGACGACCAGTCCCGTGGTGGTCTTCAAAACTAACTGCCCTGTAAAAGAGCCAAAAGAAGGTCTTTAACTCGATTGTGCAGATGCCATACTGAGGAGAACTAATTATATACAAGAAATGTAGAGCACAGTTCCGTAGTGCTAGGAAAGAAACTAGGTACCAGTCGTGGGTGTCTTTTGTTTCCTCCATTAACAACAGAACACCATCATCTTCTGTACGGAGGAAGGTAAAAAAGATAGCAGGCAAATTCACCCCCAACACACCACCAGTGTTGAAGGTGAATGACCAGTATGTGACAGGACCAATCGAGGTTAGCAATGCTTTGGCTGATAATTTTTCAAATGCATCATGCAATTGTGAAGCAGCTCCAGGTTATCAGTTTAGGACCATTGAAGAAAAGAAAATTTTTAATTTTGCAACATCAAGGGAGGAGTCGTACAATTCTCTTTTTACTAAAAGATAATTTGATTTTACACTCGCTACATGCAATGATACAGCCCCTGGACCCAATGGAATTCCATATGTAATGATTAAACATGTACCTGTTAATACCAAGTTATTCATTTTAAGCATTATTAATAGAATATGGCATGATCATAGTTATCCAAGTGTTTGGGAAGTAGCTATTATTTTAGCCTTTTTAAAACCGGGAAGGAATAAGGTTTTAGCTGCAAACTATCGACCAATTGCATTGACATGTTTTTTATGTAAGATTATGGAGAAGAGGGTCAATGCAAGATTGGTGTAGTACCTGGAAAAGAAGGGCATTTTATCACCCATCCAGTGTGGATTCAGGAAAATGTCCTCTATTTGTGAAGACGTTGCTTACAAACAGCACCATGTGACAGTCTTTTTTTACCTTGAAAAGGCATATGATACCACATGTAGATATGGTGTACTTAAAACGATTCATGAATTGGTATTTCGAGGAGAGCTACCACTATTTATTCAGTCATTTCTTTTACATAGAGTTTTTCAAGTGAGAGTGGAGAAACTCTATCAGAGAATAAATGTCAGGAAGAAGGAGTTCTTCAAGGTAGTGTGTTGAGTGTAACTTTCTTTGCACTAGCAATTAATGGGATATCCTCAGTCATTTCCCGGGATGTTCTCTCAACATTATTTGTGGATGATCTCTCCATATCATTTGCTGGAGCTAGAATAGCAATTGTTGAAAAAAAACTACAACTCTCAATTGACAAAACTATCAAGTGGGCCGATATGAATGGATTTAAGTTCTCGTCAAGTGAAACTACTATTGTCCTTTTTCCATGTATCCAGGGAGTACATCCAGACCTGGATATATACATTAAAGGTCAACGTAACCTATGTGTAAGTGAAGCTAAATTTTTAGGTTTGATATTTGATTGTAAGCTTACATGGGTGTCTCACTTAAAAGCATTAAAAGCTAAATGTTTTGAGGCTCTGAATCTTTTAAAAGTATTCTCCCATACATCATAGTGGGCAGACCGCAATACTATTTTTGAATAATTATACAAGGACTTGATTTTTTCAAAAACTAGTTATGGATGTGAAATATACTCTTCTTTTAACCTTGAAAAGGCATATGACACTTCATAAAGATATGGTATACTTAAAATCATTCATGAATTGCGATTACGAGGAGAGCTACCATTGTTAATTCAGTCATTTATTTCCCATAGATTTTTTCAAGTGAGAGTAGGGGAAACCCTATCTGAGAGGAAATGACAGGAAGAAGGAGTTCCCCAGGGTAGTGTGCTAAGTGTAACCTTATTTGCATCTGTCATTCCTCAAGATATTCTCTCAACACTATTTGGTGATGATCTCTCCATATCATTTGCTGGACCTAGAACGGCAATGGTTGACAGAAAACTACAACTCCCATTTGAAAAAATTATTCAGTGGACTGATATGAATGGGTTTAAGTTTTCGACAAGCAAAACTACTGTTGTCCATTTCTGTCATATTCGTGGAGTATATCCAGACCCTGATATGTACATCAAAGGTCAACGGATTCCATGTGCAAGCGAAAAAAGGTTTTTTAGGCTTGATATTTGATTGTAGGTTGACATGGATTCCCCACTTAAAATCATTAATAGAAAAATGTCCTGATGCCTTGAAGCTTTTAAAAGTTTTGTCCCATACATCATGGGGAGCAGACCGCAAATCTGTTTTAAAGTTATACAAAGCTTTATTTTTTTCAAAAATTAGCTATGGGTGTTAGATGTTTTCCTGAGCTACCCCAAGTCGACTAAAGATTTTAGATTCTATACACCATACTAGTATCAGATTGGCAACAGGAGCATTTAGAACTTCACCTATTCCAAGCTTCCTTGTTGACGCTAGAGAATTACCGTTAGACCTTTACCGAAAGTCTTCTATTATTTGGTACTGGTTTAGTTTGCAAAGGCTTCGTAATTCTTTAGCCTGTCAAACCACAAGCTCTGTAAAGCACTCAACATACATTGAGATGCGCCAAAAGTCCCCTTAACCATACGGTTTTCGGGTGAAACAACTGATAGACAGTCTTGATGTAGTTAGAAGTAAGGTGATTCCATTTAAAGTATCATCAACGCCTCCATGGAAATTACCAGTGGTATCTTTTAAAAATACTTTATTGGAGTTAAAAAGAATATGGAACATGTTGCAGAAATTAAGGAATCGACTTTTATAAATACTAATAGCTCCAAATCCAATGCTGGCGTGGGATTTGGAGTATATAGTAATGCTTTTCAATGTAAAGTGGCACTTACTCTAACAGCTTCCACACTTATAGCCGAACATACTAACCGCTATCGAGAAAATAGCGTTACAAGATGAGGGAAATTTTTCCATTTCGAGTGATGCAAGAAGTGTTCTACAAGATTTAGAAGTTTTTAATTCCAATAATCCTTTAGTTTTAAATATTTGAGAGTGGTTTTTAATTATTGGTATGAAAGGTATAACAGTTCGATTTTGTTGGGTTCCGGCAAACATAGGTGTGCCTGGAAATGAGAAAGCAGACTCACTGGCCAAGAATGCTGCAGATGAGTTGCTACCAAGATGGTATCCCATTCCCACTAATGATTTTTTTACCATACTATTAAGAATTTTATTAATAATAGTTGGTAAACTCATTGGGATAGTTTACATGATAATAAGATGAGAGAAATAAGTAATGTTATATCTCCTTGGAGGTTTAACGGGATGCCCTGAAAGTGGGAGACTACTCTTTGTTGTCTCTGCATTGGTCACACTCGGTTGACACACGAGTTTCTGCTAAAGGGCCAGCAAAAACCGTATTGCCACGACTGTTTGGTACCATTGACAGTGCGGCATTTGTTGACTGAATGCCCCAAGTACAGTAGTGAAAGACATAGGTATCTGTTTGAAGCTCGAGGTGAGGATGGCAAGTTCATCCTTGCCAAGATTCTTAGACATGATGTGTCCTACCATGCTAGTGGTATTTTTCGATTTATTTCAGATGCTGATCTTCGGAAAGATATTTAACTTTTAAAATGACACCTTTGCTTTTATGGTTTTAATTGAATATTATTTTATTTATTTTCATTTATTTACAATAAATGATATCGGCGTCAATGACCCTAGATGTCAGGATGCCAGAAAACCTCAAATCAATCAATCATGCACCATCAGTGACCGTCAGCCTTCCCGCACTTGTTTTTATCATACAACTTTGCACCTACATCTACTGTCATTTACTAAGGTTATGTATAGCACGTACAGCCTTCACCCAATCTAAACTTTCCTTATTTTCTATTGCAAACAATTTTTACACATAACCTCGTCTAAACTTAGCATGATTACCTATAAATCTATCCGTCACCTTTTTTATACTGTACCATGGATATAAAGCAAATTTATGTTACCCTCACCAATGCCGTTCTTTTTGATAAGGATAAAGGTAAATTCATATTTATTGCGGCGTAACTTTCATTTGCATATAGCCTAGGATAAATGATATCATTGCATTTAAAGATACTAGGGATTGATCTTAGTGAGAGGTATATATATATATATATATATATATATATATATATATATATATATATATATATATGTATATTTACAGTATGTATATATATATATATATATATATATATATATATA
>NC_090728.1:112296440-112336440 GCF_036898095.1 Palaemon carinicauda | reverse complement strand
GGTCGTCACCCATTGGGAAAAAGATGAAAGAGTTATGTGAACTCTTTACAGCGTAAACGATGTTTCAACCACGGAAGACAGACAGACAGACACACACACAGACATATTGGTTGCTAAACTAATCTTAGTAGCAATTGCAGTCTATTTTGAAGAAAGAAAATATGGGAAAAAATAGTTACGACACAGACCATTGTCACACAAGAGGTTATTTTTTTCACAATTATCTTCAGGTCCGGTGCCATGAGAGTTCGTGTGAGTACTTACTGTAATGTCATCATCCATATTCTATTGAGGCGGCATGTTGTTACTGCAAAGGCTGTGGTCTTTTACGCCCTATTGCTGTAAAGCTGTGACGTCGGGTTCGGGCATTGTGGAATCTCGTTCTATCAAGTTTGAATTTTGTTTATGACCCAATTTTTTTATGCGATTATTTGGTCTTATAAACACTACATCCATTATTTACATTTATAGTCTTTTTACGAATTCAACGTAATATTGCAGATATTTAGACTTTTAGGGGGCTCTGTATATTTAAACAGCGAGGAAATCACATCATTCTACGCACAAACAAATTTTCCTAAATAATGTCATATATATATATATATATATATATATATATATATATATATATATATATATATATATATATATATATATATATATATATATATATATATATATATATATGTGTGTGTGTGTGTGTGTGTGTGTATGGGTGTGTGTGTCAGTATGCGATGTTTTGTCATAGGCGTAACATCAGTCCTCTCAAATGTTGGGATACAAAGGGTTTTTAATAACAAATTCATTCGACTTTGAAGTTAAACCCTTAAATTTTGAATGAATATCTGATAAGCACCTCTATATTGGCTATGATTTGAACCCATGCATTCAATTGAGACTGTACCACCTGTGTGTCACACGATCGTACATAGTAACGACATTTCTCTGTTTTCCATATATTATCCTTTGAATCTTCACTCTCCCCTTGCACTGACAGCAACTTGTATTAACCTGTCTGCCTACTTCATTGTTAACTGTTAACAGAACCGGTTGTCGGTTGCCAGTTTGACGAGAAATAGCATCTTTGTATTTTGTGACCTTCTTACTAGGACTTAGTGTGTATATATATTCGATGTATGTAATAAAGTTACTCAGTTGCGTTAATCTCGCCTTTGACTCACAACCTACCTTTGGATCGTCACATTAGTGACCCCGGAGTGACACTCGCTCCTCCCACCTTCCCCCCCTCAATGTTATTACTATGGCGGACTCCGCGGAAGTTGGCGCCGTCCCATTCAAACTTTCGTCATTCGCCAGCGGAGAGACGTTTGCTAGGTTTCAGCGCGCAAAAGTCCAGTTTCGCATCAAGGGCGTGACTCACTCAACCACCAAAGCAGATTATGTTCTTATGGCGATACCTGAGGACACCTTCACGGAAACCTCCGACTGGCTTTGTGAACAAGGAGACACCCTAATAGCATATGACGCCCTCAAAACATACCTTTTGCAGCAGTACTCACCGTCGCCGGGCACCAGTATACCAAAGCTTTTTCAGCTCTCTCAACAACCATTGGGGAACCAAAGGGCTTCGTTCGCCCTCAGGAAAATGACCATGCAACCTGCTGCAGACGGCTCACCTCGTGAGGTAAACCTATTTCATGCCCTTTGTGTGCGCCGTTTACCCGAACCTGTACGCGCTGCCATATCCGATTTCAATAGTTTACCCATAAAGGATTTGATGACCAAAGCTGACACCCATAAGGACAGCAACTTCATGACCTTCAAGACCTCCATCAAGACCTCCACTCCTGATGAAGAGGTCACCTATTCAACATCAACCGAAGCTGACATGAAAGCCGTACAACACACACGCCTACCCCGTGACGTGCCGGAGCGGCTGCAAAGCCACCCCACCAACGATTTCGACAGCCACTTACTGCCGCACAACGGCTGCAGTTTTGCCTCTACCACACCAGATTCGGGGCTGACGGGAAGAAATGTGCCAAGGATTGTCAGTGGCCAAAAAACGTGTAAGTGAGCCATCGCTCGTGGCGGTAGCCTCCCGTGTTTCTAATCTTTTCTTTTTACATGATGCAGGAACGGGCGTACGATTTTTGGTTTACATAGGTGCTTGTCGTTCTCTTTTGCCAAGGGAACTTTTCAGGATACGACGTAGTCTGTCTAAGTCTGCCAACATCCCCCTGGTGGCTGCCAAAGGATCTGCGATACCCACCTACGGTTACGATAACCTCATATTATCATTTGGAAACGGCAAATTTAATTGGAAGTTTCTCGTTACTGAGGTCTCATTGTCAAACCTCTGTGCAGATATCCTCTCTCATTTCCACCTTCTAGTCGACATCACCCACGACGATTGGTCAACGCAGACTCGTACTTATCGACACCTCTTCAACCCGCTCCCTCCAACCTCGCTCTCCACATTAGCGCACCCACGGATGCTTATACCCACTTCCTCACGTCGTACCTGGAAGTTTTCCGTTAAGAACTTCGCCAAACACCCACGGCTCCTGCCGAACACGGTATTTATCACCATATCAAGACGACGGGACCTCCAGTCCTAATCAAATTCAGACGTCTGGCAGTGGATTGATTGGCAGCCGTCAAACAGACGTTCGCTTAAATGGAAGAAGTGGGCCTTTGCCAAAAGGCCTCCAGCCCATGTTCATCACCCTTACACATCGTCCTGAAGAAAGACAGCTCTCTCCGTCCATGTGGGGATTACTGGCGCCTGGACATGCAAACAGAACCGGATCACTACCCCCTCCAAAACATCGCTGACGTGACCTCCTACCTGCACAAAGCGAAGGTTTTCTCCACGCTCGACCTCTTGAAGGGATATGATCAGGTGCCTAATAACCAAAAAGACAACCCTAAGACTGCCATCACCACTCCCTTCGGTACATACACCTCCAATTACTCCTGTTTTGGTCTTCGTAATACTGGGGCCACTTTTCATGGATGGCATCTTAGGTGATTTCGCCTTTTGTGTATGTTATGTGGACGACATACTTGTGTTCTCTTCCTCAAAAGAGGAACACCTCCGTCACCTGCGCATTGTGCTCTACCGCCTGCAAAAAAAAAAAGGCATTGTAGTCTGATACGACAAGTGTACGTTGGGCACCAACGAAGTGTGGTTCTAAGGGCACCGCATCACTCCTAAAGGATTCCATCCCCTCCCTGAGAAGGTAGCAGCCGTTCAGAACTTCCCCACGCCCTCGACCCTCAAGGCAATGCAGGAATTTCTTAGCATGATCAACCTATTATCACTGTTTTCTGCCAGCTATTGCGCCATTCTTGCTCCCTTCTACGCCTTCCTCAAGGGCAAGCCAGAAAACCTTAAGTGAGTCCCCCTGGAAGAAACGGCCTTCTGCAATGTAAAAAATGCCCTATCAACCATGGCTGCTCTCACTTTTCCCATTCCGCATGCCCCCATCCTTCTCTCCACTGATGCCAGCGACGTCGCTATTGATGCAGTACTCAAACAGGTAGTCAACGGCTCACCCCGCCCATTGCCCTTCTTCAGCACAAAAATGTCTAAGGCAGAATCGGGTTATTCTAACTTCGATCGCAAATTGCTGGTGGTGCACTTGACTGTCCGTCACTTTCGCCATTTTTTAGAAGGTACGCCCTTGGTCATTCGCACAGACCACATGCCTTTGGTGCACGCCTTCACTCAACAGTCTGATGCCTGGTCCGCCTGCTAACGCCGACATCTCTCCGTTGTGGCTGAATACAATTGCACCCTTCAACACGTCCCTGGGATAATGAATCCCGTTACTGATGCCCTGTCAAGAAACACCCTGGCCGCTGTTCAACTGGGATTGGATTACAACGTCTTGGCTGAAGGCCCGCGACAGGATCCAGAGTATCAAGCATGTAGGCCATCCTGCACATCCCACCATTGGGAAGAACGTCCCCCTTGACGACTCCAACTCCACCCTCCTTTGTGACGTCAGTACTGGTAGATCGCGACCTTGGATTCCTGATCCCTTTCACATCCCTTGCACCGTTCTACTGCACAGCTGCTGAAGATGAAGTTCGTTTGGCACGGCATTACTAAGGATGCTAAGGATTGGGTCCGTGCCTGTACTTCTTACCGAACTTCCAAAGTACATCGACACACGGATTCAGGAGTGGGCACCTTTCCTCAAACTCAGCATCGTTTCGCCCATAATCACGTCGACGTTGTAGGCCCCCTACCCACATCACAATTACATCGTTACCTGTTTACCGACATCGGCTGCTCCAGTCATTGGCCTGAAGCCATTCCCATGGAAACTGCAACGTCTGCTTTATGTACATCTGCATTACTCTCAGGATAGATAGCAAGATTTGGTATCCCGGAGCATATTACTTATGACAGGGGTACCTTTTTCACCTATCAATTTTGGACATCATTAGCGAATCTCCTGGGCATCACCCTACATCAGACAACTGCCTACAACCCGCTGTCAATGGAATGGTTGAACGTTTTCATCGCATGCTCAAAGCATCTTTGATGTCCTACTGCAAAGACTCCAACTGGTTTACTCAGCTTCCCTGGGGCCTCCAGGGACTAAGGACCACTCTTTAAAACGCCCTGGACGTCTCGGCAGCTGAAATGGTGTATGGCAACCCGTTGGTCGTCCCTGCATAATTATTTCCTTCTGCAATCTCCTGTGCATACGTCACGTTGTGGGAAAATTTATTCTATGCTGTTAGACCTACAAGCCCCCAGCGAAGCATCACATAGCAACAGACTTGCACTTTGCAATGCACGTCCTCCTATGCAACGACACTAGCAAGCATCCGCTAACGCTCCCTTACAATGGCCCTTTCCTTATGATCCGACGCAATCCGAGAGCATTCCTACTAAACATTCATTGCAAAGAAGACTGGGTCTCCATGGATTGTCTAAAACCTGCTTATCTTCTGCCAGATGACCAGCCTAAAGTTCGCGTCTCTAGATCAGGGCGCCCTATTGAACATTACAGTATGTCATTTTTAGGGGGGGGGGGGAGCCATGTAACACCCGTGTGTCACACGATCATACATAGTAACGACATTTCTCTTTTTTGTATATACTATCCTTTGTATCTTCGCTCTCCTCTCGCACTGAAAGCAACTTGTATTAACCTGTCTGCCTACTTCATTGTTAACTGTTAGTAGAACCAATTGTCGTTTTAACAATAATTAGCATGTTTGTATTTTGTGACCTTTTTACCGGGACATATTGTGTATATATACTCGATATCTGTAATAAAGTTACTCATTTGCATTTATCTAGCCTTTCACTCAAACCTGCTCTTGACCCGTCACAAGACAAAACTAGCCAGTAGACTTAACCAAACCCTCTCTCTCTCTCTCTCTCTCTCTCTCTCTCTCTCTCTCTCTCTCTTTATATATATATATATATATATATATATATATATATATATATATATATATATATATATATATATATATATATATATATATATATATATATATATATATATATATGTGTGTGTGTGTGTGTGTGTGTGTGTGTATATATAAAACTGATTTTGAGCAAAGCGTAAAATCTATTTTCGGGTGAGGTAGCCATGTTGTCCTGATGGAAGTTCCTAAAAGGTAGCTTCCTAGGGTATATTTGACTACAGTGATATTCCCAGAGAATTTTACCTTAAGGTATCCAGAGTTCTAACTCCTGGAGCGAATATCCCTAAATAATCTCACAGGGATATCGCATAATATCAGAAGACATATTCTTGACCTGTCACATAGTTATCTTCACCCCGAACAGTATTAACTCTTCGAGGGGTTACAATGACAAGAATCTGAAACGAGAGTGAAAAGAGAGCCGCTCATAAGGCCTCTCTCCTATTCCGTTTCCAGTGTGTATCTGATGAAAGCGGTAGCGCCCTATTTATTCCTTGTAGCGATATACGAGGTGCTACAGATACTGTATTATAGGGAGGGATCAATAAGCCCTTTTACAATAAAAGGAAGGGTGGGTCCATCAGGACGACATGGCTACCTCACCCAAAAATAGATTTTTCACTTTTCTCAAAATCCGTTTTTGGGCTCGGGCCATGTCGTCCTGATGGAAGTTTACCAGAGCATTACTGTATCTGTCGATTCTCAATCGGTGCCGTACTCTCAAGAAAGTATTTTCCTGGTCCGTCTAGACCTAGAGACCTATGATGTTACCGTCATACATCATTTCATCTAAGCATGAACTATGTTAGTGCTTCCGGCCCCTAACAGGGAAGAGTCGTACTAGACTCTGGAAAAAGTCTCGAGGAGTACATAACTATGGATGACAAAATGACAAGCTTGTATAGTGGTCTCGCCCTATACATTATAAAGCAAAGTTTGTATAAGAGTCACCAATGTCAGTATGAATTTGTGACACCTTCCCCAATGTGACTACTATTATTAACTATTGGATAATGGTTGTATCCATATAGGAACAAATTTTGCCTCTCTGCCAATATCCCGTTGGGGTACCACGTCAACCCTTCTTAAGGAAGGGTTATGGTGAGTGGACTTTTGCTTGAATCAGGGAACATTCTTAAAAGATATACCATGATAAAAATATCCATATTTTAATCTTAATACTCAGTACATTTCTAATGAAATGAGTGTGGGCGAATAAGACGCAGGGTTCACTATGAACTAGTTTATTAAAATTTAATAAACGTACATATCAGATCAACATTTATAAAATTTATAAAATGTCGATTATATGCGTTAGAGCATAAAGAAAAACTAATCAACATAAAATATTGTTTCATCTACTAGGAAACAGATTTGCCACTTCAATTAAATTATTAATAATATTGATACAGTCTGTACACTGCTTGTTTACACTAGCGTAAGAAACGCTTGGCACAAGTGTCCATATTATGCTATAGTTCACCGAAGTCAATGGAACAGTTCGTGAGGACACTTTCGTGGCCTATCGCTCAGTGTGTAGTAACATACAGTGACTACACACGCACCCTCTTAATTAATCGTCCCAAATTAATTACACTGCTCCTCGCAGATTTAAAACAGAAGGTTAAAGAATTCTACCTGCTGCTACCACAGACCTCTTAAGTTGCTCCACTTGCTTCGCATAGTGCATAAAGAACGCCTTGGATGACTACCAGTCGGTGTAACAAAGATGTTCAAAGTCCATAAAATTAAAGAAATTTTATGGAAGAGGCAACTTTCCTCGGATCATGACTAACGGCTGTACTGTCTGGATCCGTTCTGCGAATAACACGGTTGATTTTCGCCCTTAGTTATAGATAACTTTGAACCCAGGGTATCTCTTCTGAACAGCTGTCCTCCCATAAAGTCTGAAGTTCTATGAAGATAGACCTTTCGGCACTCCACTGGACATAAAGATGCATCTTCTTTCAGAGGGCAGATTCTCTAGGGACCCCACCTGTTGGTGGGTAGCTTGTTCCTGGTAAGAAACGTTGGTTCTAGAAATAGATTCAGTTCTCCCTCCAAGAACTGGATGTGGCCTTCCTCTCTAGAGAAAGCCACTATTTCACTAACTCTGGCCCCCCAAAGCGAGTACTATCAGAAATATGACTTTAAATTCAAAACCTTCTAAGCACATTCCTCATTGTTCATTATTTGTACACAATGAAGAATCATATCTAATGACCATGCAAAGGGTCTTTGGAGGCGCTGAAGGGCTAAGGCTAGCATGGGCCATTGTATTTCATTAAGAACGTCGTTAGAAAGGTCGACCTGTAAGGCATATGGTATCTGACTTGTCAAGGCAGGCTTGAACAATAGAATTGTGTTGTCTGCTAAACCTTGCTCATGAAGGTGAATGAAGAATGATAAATAGGAATCTGTCGAGATTTCTTTTGGTTTCTTCGCCTTGACAAAGGATATCTGATTCTTCCCTGAAGCCTCATAATGTCTTCTGGTTTCCTCCAAAAGTCTAAACTAACTTTTAACACCGAATCTTTTTCTCATCACTAAGGAGAGAAAATCATGAGATGTAGGTTCTGTGTTTTCTGTGATGAAGCGAAGACAGTCGACTTCTGTACTCGCTGAGACAGGGATGGATCCGGTAGCGGTACGAATTTTAGTCATAGTTCCAAAGCCAGAGGGAACCACACACTACTTGGCCACTTGTGGGCCACTGTTGCTGCTTTCCCTTTGAAGGATCTCAGCTTATCGAGGACCTTCAAAAGGAGGTTGTGCAGAGGGAACAGATAAATACTGGACCATCTGTTCCTGTCCAGGGACATAGCGTCCACTGCCTCCGCTAGCGGATCCTCATATGGGGTCACGTAACGATCTATTTTCTTGTTGTCTTTCATCGCAAAGAGGTCTATCTACAGCTCCGGGACTTAACTCGAGATGAAGAAGAACGATCCTGCGTCAAGGTACCATTCTGACTCTATAGGTGTAAACCAGGATAGAGTGTCCACTGTCACATTGCGGAACTCTTGAATGTGAACTGCTGACAGGTGCCATTTCCTCCTTCCTACCATAACGGAATATGGCCAACATCACTTGGTTGATTTGAGGTGACCTTGACCCTTGTCGATTCAGGTATCTCACTATCACCTCGCTGTCTAAAACCAGTCTTATGTGGGTCGAGTGGCGAGGAGATACTTTCTTTATTGTCAGAAGTACTGCCATGGCTTCTAGAAAGTTGATGTGAAATGACTTGAAAAGATTGGACCAAGCTCCTTGGACTCTCATCTGATGAGAGTGACCTCCCCAGCCCTTCTTTGAAGCGTCTGTGTGGATAGTTACTGACGGGGGAGGCAGTTGAAGAAGTGTTGATTTCTTCAATTGCTTGGCATTGGACCAAGGCATGAGAAGCGTTCACAGTCGAGTCGGTAGTGGTCTTATTAGATCTCTTCGCGTGTTTGATGCGTATTTTCTCCTGACTCCTGTTGCATCCTTTAGCTGTGCTCTTAGCACTGGAACTGTTATCAAAGCAAACTTTAGAGAGCCCAGCACTCTCTCCTGTTTGCGTCTTCATATCCATTTGGATTTCAATAGTCTCTTGACAGATCCTGCTATTTCTTTCCTCTTCTTACCAGGAATGGAAAGTCGATGTGACTCCAAATTCCAGTGGATTCCCAACCACTGAAATTTTTGAGCTCGAGAAAGTCGATACTTTTTGATGTTGATCTTGAATCCCAGATGTTCCTAAACTAGATCACTATCTTAGAAGCTTGCACGCATTCTGTCCTGGATGCTGCCCACACCAGCCAGTCGTCCAAGTAGGCTACTACGTGGACCCCCTTTAGGCGTAATTGATGAGCAGCTGCGTTTGCGAGCTTCGTGAAAATCCTTGGGGCTATGTTTAGCCCGAAAGGCATGGCTCTGAAGGCGTAAAGTTTTCTATGTAACTTGAAGCCTAGGTAGGAATACAGGTGACGATTAATTGGAACGTGCCAATAAGCGTCAGACAAGTCTATAGAGACAGTAGATGCCTCTCTGGGCAGCAGGGTCCTTATGTGTTGAAGCGTGAGCATTCTGAACTTGTAGTTCACTGTGAACTTGTTGAGTGGCGACAAGTCTAGAATGACTCTGAGTTTTTCTGAGTCCTTCTTAGGAACACAAAACAGCCTTCCTTGGAATTTTATGGACTTAACTTTCCGGATTACTCTTTTGTCTAAGAGCTCTCAGACATTTTCTTCCAGAACGGGGGTTGAGTGTTGGAAGAATTGAGGAAATTGAGGTGGAGGACTGCTCCAGCTCCAACCTAGTCCATTCTTTATTAGCCTGTGGGCCCAGGGATCGAAGGTCCAGCGATCCCTAAATAGCTATAGTCTCTCCCTCCTACTGGAAGTATCTCCCTTTTTCTGTTCTGGACCTGAGGCCTTGCCTCCTTGACCACGTCCTCCCCTGGATCTCCTTCCTCTTGAAGGGCGTCTAGAAGAACCTCTGGCTGTTCCTCTAGTTTTCGAACGAAAGGAAGAAGTCTGCCTTTCGAAGGATGGGTTAAAAACTGGTGACTGTGTTGCCACTTGTTGAGGTACCAGCTGGTACGGGGTTGGAGGTTGTGCCACTATCTGAGGCACCGCGGTCACAGGATGTTGTTGTTGTTGCTGTCGGTAGGGTTTAGCCGGCTGAGAGGATGGCCTAGGCCTTTTTGTCTTCTTCTTGGGTTGGGGACCCTCATCCGGAGAAGACTTTCTCTTAAGATCTAAGCCCCACTTTTTTAGAAGGTTCCTATTCTCTGTGGCGGCCTTGTCTACTACCTCTTTAACCACTTCGTTGGGAAAGAGGTCTTTACCCCAGATACGAGAGGAGATCAGTTTCCTCGGTTCGTGGCTCACCGCAGCCAAAGCAAACACGAACTCTCTACAGGCTCTCCTAGCTTTAATAAAGCTATAGAGATCCTTCGTAACTGTGGCCAGATGGGTTTTGGCCACTATCATGAACATGTCCTGGTTCTTGGGGTCACTTGCCATCGTTTCTAATGTCGTTTGCAACGACATTTATGCGGCAAGTCTTTCCTTCGTCTCTTGCTCTCTACGCAAGAGAACCTCCGACAGTTTTGGAAATTCCTCACCAAACTGATGTTCAGCGATATCAGCTTCCAGCTTCCCGACTGGGATAGCAGACGATGTAGAGGGAACAGGTTCTGGGTCCGGAACTTGTGTAACCGACACCTCGTCGATTTCTTCCTCTTCTACTTGAGGAGCCTGGGACAGCTCCTCCTCCTGACCTTCTCCTAGAAGGTCCTTCTCAGTAGAATCCGACACCTCCGACATCTTATCGTCCAATTGGATGTCTTGAAGGGCGGCTGAGACTTCAGAATCTACCGGATTCTGGGCAGTTGGTATCTCCACCTGAGGCTGAGGGATGATTACATCAGCCGATGCTTTAGGGAAAAGGTATGCCCTCATCTTCTCATTTGGAAGGTAGGGGCCTGAGGTATTTTTCTGAAAACCCCTCACCCAGGTTCGTAACTTTTCCCTGGCAGCATCCCTTGACATCGTCGACTTAGGGTCGTCAAAAGCCTCGCTAATCAGGTTAGAGCATACAGTACAAACCTGAGGGTCCCAGTACCGGAGATCATCTCTGGAGGCTGCGCATGCTGCGTGCCTCCTGCAAAGTTGATGTCCACAGAAGTTCTTACTGTGGACATTACAGAACACACTCCCGCACTTTGGATGGTCCTCCTGTAAAGAGAAGAAAAATCCATGAGCATTAAGTGAAGGCTCTTCACCTATATTAAAACATGTAGCTTATATAGAAAAGCTATAAAAGCAAGAAGGAAAGACACATACTTGTATTTCCTGTCCAGTCAATTGCTGTAACCTCCCAAGATATTAAAACTAAGGTTAATTCTATTCTAGAATACCTTATGTAATTTCCTAAACGGAAATTTAAGGTGTAGTTCACACCTTGAAATAAAGTTTTAATATACAGGATAAAATTAATACAGAAAGAACTCACTTTCTATATATTGTACGGTCTCAATAAAAGGCTGTACAAGATAACATTAAGTATGTTGAAGAACTTTAGTGTTATCACAAACTCTGTACTGCAGTTTTACTAAGGCAGTGTGTACTACACTACAAATATAGTAACTACTGTACATCGCATGCTGTTGTGCCGGCTAGCACGCGCCGGTACTTGCCGGCCGGCATTACACCTGTATAGTTCAAATATATACTACTTTTAACTAATAGGCGGGAGGCCACTGGCTCGCAAATGTGTGCCGGCCGGCAAGCTGTATTTCCACTGTCGGCAGGCAAAGGTAGCAATACCCATGCCCGCTGGCAGTGGCTTAGAACCAGAGAACCTCCCCCTGTCCAGCCGGCAGCCGGGCTAGGGGTACAACACAATAGTCAGTATTAGAGTAAAGTAAATTTTCTATTAAAGTAAATTTTCTTAGTTATTTACGTCAACCTTGTTCTAGTTTTAAGTGGTTTCCACTATAGCTTAAGGTAGTTTTAAAGTGGTGTGTTATTGATTGTTTCTCGCCTACTCCCCGCTCAATTACCTTGTTTTAAACTATTGTGTTAATGATTATATCTTGTTTGCCCGAGTGATGACGAAAGTGTTGATGTCGGAGGTGGGTGCTCGGACAGAAGACAGTTCGGGCTTAAGCACTCTCCCATCCACAAACATTAAGCTTCATTGACCATTGAAAATTTTCCTGCCGACCACTTTTCTATTGAATTTGGACCACAGCTCTAGAAAGTGATTGACGGATTCTCGTCTAGGTTTATCGTCTGCAGGTGCTCTTGTCACCTGCGACTCGAGTGTTGCCTTGCTTTTGGACAGTGTATTCCAGAGACTGGCAGGTGCTACTGTCACGTGTGACTGGAGTCTGCCCCACCGTTTCCTGACGTGAGGGAGATCCCAGGGAGTTGGCAGAGTCTCTGGCTACCTGGTCCCAGCTACCTATTGCAGCTGCAGCGATGGTGGCCCGTAGGGAGGCCGTTGCCAGGTAAGGCAGATTATCTCTGTTTGCTTGTTAGCGGATTATTTACCTGGCATACTGTGCCTGCCCACTTTTTTAAGTAGTAGATCTCAAAGAGTTGTTGTTGATGGGCACCATAGTGAGTATAGGAATGTGATATCCGGTGTTCCACAGGGTAGTGTTCTTGGCCCATTACTTTTCATACTATATACACATGACATATGGTTTGGCCTAGAAAATAAGCTTGTTGCATATGCAGATGATGCTACTCTCTTTGCATCAATTCCATCCCCTGAATGTAGATCTAGGGTTGGTGAATCCCTTATAAAGATTTAGCTAAAATTAGTGCATGGTGCAAATTATGGGGTATGAAGTTGAATCCTAACAAAACTCAAAGTATGATTGTAAGTAGGTCAAGGACGGTGGCTCCTCAACATCCGGATCTCAGTATTGATAATGTTTCTTTAAATTTGTATGACTCTTTCAAAATTTTAGGCGTGATTCTTGACAGCAAATTTACTTTTGAGAAACATGTAAGGTCTGTGTCTTCTTCAATTGCACAAAAAATTGGCTTATTGAGAAAGTCTTTTAAGATATTCAGTGATCAATCTATTCTGAAGAAGTGTTTTAATTCTTTTATTCTACCTTGTTTTGAGTATTGTTCTCCTGTCTGGTGTTCAGCTGCTGATTCTCATCTTAATTTGTTGGACAGAAACTTACGGTCTATTAAATTTCTTATTCCTGATCTAGATATTAATCTCTGGCACCGTCGATCAATTAGTTCTTTATGCATGTTGCATAAGAATTTTCATAACTCTGACCATCCTTTACATTCAGATCTCCCTGAACAATTCTATCCTGTTCGTAATACTAGGCAGGCAGTTAATTCTAATAGCCAGGCCTTCTCCATCATAAGACTCAATACTACGCAGTACTCTAGAAGTTTTATTCCAGCTGTTACCAAGTTGTGGAATGATCTTCCTAGCCTAATCGGGTTGTTGAATCAGTAGAACTTCAGAAGTTCAAAGTTGGAGCAAATGCTTTTTTGTTGACCAGACGGACATGAGTCTTTTTATAGTTTATATATGACATTTTTGTTGTTGACGTTGTTAATAGTTTATATATGATATATCTCTTTTGACATTACTTTTTTTAGAATGATTTATTGTTAATTTGTTCTCTTCAGTTATTTATTTCCTTATTCCCTTTCCTCACTGGGCTATTTTTCTCTATTGGAGCCCCTGGGCTTATAGCATCTTGCTTTTCCAATTAGGGTTGTAGCTTGGATAGTAATAATAATAATAATAATAATAATAATATTGGAAGGAAGAGAGGATGACGTCTTAAGTTGTGCCTCTCCCCTCATTTATTCTTACTAAGAAGTAAAGAACCATGTATTTATTTTTGTATTTAGGTTAGTGTATTCATTTGTATATCTTGTTTCATATTTCTTTTGTCGTGGTAACCATAGGTACGGTTATCCCAGTGAAATTAGTTAAAGGCAGATTTGCTGTGCTGTTTTACAATAGGGAAATTAATTATAATTATTTTCATGTGCTTAGTAGCTAAGACTTCCTTTAGTCTACTAATTAATTTAAGGTTAATGTCTGGTCTGGCCAGCTAAGTTTAAGGATCTTATTAGGTTAATTATTTATTTTTACTATATCATTGTTTGAGCCTTAGCTCATTAATTATAGGGAATCCTGAGTGTTTCAGGTTTATGTGTATTGGTTATTTTTGATTGTCTGGTTGTGGTATTTGCAATGTCAGGCAAGGTTGACTTGTATATTGGTTAGATTTAAGTATTAAATGTTCTAAAGTTTATTGAGTGTTTTGTTTCTGCTGACCTTTAACCCTGAGTTACATTTTTACTGACAACAATCGATGAAAGAACTTTAGTTACGCCTCCCAGGGGTCGTAACAGTCTGAGAAACAGTATGGATGTAAGGTTATAAGGCAGCATTGCCATATGACCTTCCATCTTGAAAGAGTGAACTCATGGAAGGGGAGAATGTAGCATTCAGGCTTCCATAGCCTGCCGAACTCTACTGGCGGACATGGAAGGGAGACCGAGGAAGGTCTGGGGTTCACTCTGCAAAGAACAAGGGACCTCTGCCGGCCGACACGTATTTGCCGGCCGGCAGAGAGCTGAGCTGGTCCTCCATCCTAACCTACAGGTCCGGAAGTAGGACTGCGGCCAAAAGAAAGAAGAGACGGGGGAGGGATAAGGGTCCGATAAACTTCGTTCTAGCAAGAGACACACTCAGCAGTTAGGGAAGCTCATCCTAACCTAGAGTTGTCTATTAGGGAGGAAGACTGGCAATACTTGCTATCCTCCTCCCAACCAGAACAATGTTAGGTGAAGTTATTTCGCCGGGCAACAGAGAAAACTCATTCTCCAGCCCGAGAAAAACAACACAGGACAATCTGATGGACCACTAGAGGAAGGAATCACCTCGTACAGAATCCTTCAGACGTGGACTAGGGAACCAAAGCTTCCTGTATCTGCCCCTAGCCTAGCAAAGGAGACTCATTCCCTATGTTAGGAAGAAGCAAACCACAGACTAGATACTCCGATGTTCTGCCCTAACCCCAAAAAACCACTCACTCTGGTTATCAGGTCAGGACAGACATATCCTGGTATAGTTTTACCAGAATTTTTATACAGATAGAACCGCTAGGATTAAGCGTAAGGCTTACTCAGAGGGAGAGAGGGATTGAACTTAGCCTCCGGAGGAGAAAAGAACAATCGGGAATGTGCGAAATTATACTACTGTACCTAGGTTACTACCCTAGGTGCAATGGGAATCGATTACCTAACTCACCGAAACACTCTCGTATACAATCTTGGAAAGAACATTAAATAATATCTTACATGTATAAAATATTTGCCTATAGCTTCAATAATATAACACTCGGAAAAACTTATATCATGCATGAAAGTACTAAGGTCAGACGCTTAGGCTACTAAGCCTCGCGAAGGGAAAGATCGGTTACCTAAATCACCAAACTAAAAACTAACGGCATCATATAAGCATTCCTAGAGGAGCTAAATAGCTAGATTATTAAAGCATAACAAACTGGGAACGTCGCTCCAGCTAACTAAATGACCCATATATAGCGAGCGATAGCATCCAGGATGCCTCCGGTAGGCAACAGCTCTTGTTTACGTTAATAGCACTTTTGATTTAATTCAAAACGACAAGAGCTTACATTTATACACAGTAAAGATAATACTCAACTTTCCAGATGCAGCAGAGGCCGGAGAAGTCATCAAAATGTTGAATTAAATCCAAAATAACGAGAGAACACAAGGGAAAACACCGAGTAGTAGAGCTACACGAAAAGGAATAAAGAGGGCGCTACCGCCTTCATCAGATACACACTGGAAACTGAATAGGAGAGATGCCTTATGAGCGGCTCTCTTTTCACTCTCGTTTCAGATTTTTGTCACTGTAACCCCTCGAAGAGTTAATACTGTTTGGGGTGAAAATAGCTATGTGACGTTTCAAGAATACGTCCTCTGATATTATGCGATATCCCTGTGAGATTATTTAGGGATATTTGCTCCAGGAGTTAGAATTCTGGATACCTCAAGGTAAAATTCTCTGGGAATATCGCTGTAGTCAAATATACCCTAGGAAGCTACCTTTTAGGAACTTCCATCGGGACGACATGGCCTGAGCACAAAAATATATATATAAATTATAATTTTTCTCATTTACTCGTGTTTTTCATATATTCATATAAGTCATAAATACCTTTTGATATCGAATTTGCTCTGCCTCGGGATCAAAGACCCAAGGGGGGACTTAACATTATGATATGTCTTCTGGTCGGCTAAGGATTCGAACCTGGACCAAGTTGAAACTGAGGTTTCAGTGACTTACCTCTTGGCCAAGTGGTAAGTCATTTAAAATTTGTAATAATCTTTATGCCTTGAACATGTGTGAACTACTGCACTCGTTTATTCTCTTCAAGGTTTATTCACGATTATATTCTTGCATTAATCGCAAGGACAGCAAGGATATCACGTGTGTTCAATTAAAGCACTTACTTTCCCAGACCGATAAAGTAGCACGTAAGGACTCACCTTCACATGCATTTACATTTCATTTGAAGATTTTTGGCTACAGGCAAAGTTCTGTACGAGCACTTGTTCGTACCTTAAGTTCCCTCAGTCTCAGTAATGTAGTTAGTCAGCTGACTCTGTACACACTGAAGAAAGCAGGGCCGCTGCCCTTCCCTTTCTTTTTGGATGACTTGTCCTCGAAGACAGATCGGTAGAAGTTTAATATAAGTCTTCTATTATGTCTCACTCTGTGGAAGAGACAGTGTTGGCCAGTCCTTCACCGAGGATGAACTAAAAAAGAAAAAAATTCTAAGCTATTTTGCTTTCTTGTAAGCACTTCATAACTGTAATTACCCGGAATGAAATCATTCTTGCTCACTATAGCATGTTTTCTTTGGAACGACACTACTTTGTGAGTACCCTCTGGAATGACACCTCTATATGAGCATCTTTTGTAACGTGTCTACACATGCTTCTGATGTGAGCATCATTTGGAACATTACCTCCTTTTGTTCGTTGTTGCTAACCTGTTAGCAATTGCCCACTGTTACGGTAGATTTATCTTTCTAGCTCGTTCCCCCATCAGAGCAATATTAGTTATACTACTAGATGTGTCCGCATTACTGAGAGAGGGCCATGAAACTGATGGTCGAAAACAAGCCGCTAGCTTAACTGCACAGGTAGCTGTTTGCAATTGATCACACACCCTCTCTTCTGCTCGTGATCAGTCGCACAAACTCTCACCTGGTCATGACTGATATCACATCCTCTCACCTGCCTGCTAGATTGCTCTCCCATTGGAGTACCACTACTAGCCCTCTCTTTTCCTCCAACACAAATACAATCCGAGAGAAGAACTCGGCTAGATAGTGAAAAATTAGGAATGACATCCAATTGCTCCTACACAAATACAAAACTAAATAGAGGACTCCTGTTTGTGGAAGAATGCAAATAATTTCCGCATGGAGAAATTTGAGTAATTTTGGGTTCAGAAAGAGGGGTGCAAATCTGTTGTTTACATTAGGGAATATAACTTACAGCATTCATATTTTGATGCTGCTATTTGCACGTCGCCTCAGTCATCAGTTGACTTCTGAGCCCTGACTCTTGCTGAAACACCTACCCTCTTTACTCCCAGATATGCTTGGAACAGTTAATAAAGATACACACAAAGACACTAATTACGAATTCCTCCACAACAGTCCAAGGACTGTTGTTGAGCTTGGGCCAAAGGATGGGTAACTAACTACAAACACTGCAGAGAAGACAGGGTCAAAGGCACAACAGACAGAGGCCAGGGAAGAGGCTTCTGGTATTTGCTTTGACAGTCCATATAAGAAAATTGTAACGGTGCAGACAAACTTAGCATGGGCCCTGAGCAAGTATAGCGTGCAAAATACTGAAACATTCCACAAATTTCTCCTCTTCCACTAGAGGTGGCAGTCCTCCTACAATGCTACCTTTCGGAGGATGCCTGTAGTCCTGATAGAGGAGGGAAGGGTATCGCTTGACAGAAAAGTGAACTGTTGGTATGCCCCAGTTCGAGTGTCACTTCCCATTTATCATCTCTTCTCCTTTAATTTACCACCAGTGATGTCATCAGCCTACCACCAAGGACTGGTAAAGGATTTAGCCCTCCAGGCAGAGGTTCAAGTTATGCTGCAAAATGGCACTCTTTGGAACACATGCATTTACCTCAGCATATGAACAAGTATGCTCACATGATTCCACCTGCAGAGGGTTAATGACGGCTCCTCTTGCTTCTTCAATCAACTATTTCTTGTAGAGCAGGTGTCTGGGATGGGAGACCAGTCGTAGACCTTTCAGACGTAAAAGAGTTAGTTTAACAAACTTTGACCAAGATAGATTCCAGACACAGTCAGGCAGGCGATGAGGCTGTTGGAACTCATGAGGTTGATCAATCTGAAGGATAGAATACTTTCAGATGCCAATTCATCCAGGATCCAGGAAGTAGCCCAGTTTTGTTAGGCCAATTATTGTACAAATTCTAAGTTCATTGCATTAGTATCTCTACAGCCTCGCATGGCTTCTCCAAATAATATAATGGGCACATTCCAATGGCATTCGTCTTTTGCACTACATGGATGGTTAGTTGATCTTGACTGACGTGGTGGATGCCCCTCTCTTCCAATGGGGCAATATCCTCTTGTTCTGTAATGAATATGGGATTGTGGTCAATCGGTAGATGTCAGTCCAGTACTCAAACAAAGATTAATTTATCTAGTAATAGACATCGACGCCCTTGTGGAAAGACTCTTCCCACCTTGGATGAACTAATGAGGTGACTTCCCTCTTTATCAACAGCCCCATCTGCCAGCACAGCTTAGGCAGAAAGGGCTGGAAAATCTGGCCTCCCTGGATTGTCTCATTCAAAACAGTCGTCCCTGCCTACAGTCTCTTCTATAGGAAGTGAAGAGACACTATAGGTAGTGAAGAGACACTGGTCACAAGACAGCAACCCCACTCTGTCAGAAGTTCTGATAGGGGAGGGTCAGAGACTTGATCTGGAATAATACCATACAGAACGAACCCTTTGAAGGACTCTCCCACACATGTAGCAGATGTTTGTTGGTTCACAGGCACATCGAAAGAGATAGGGAACATCGCCTCCTAAAACACAAAGTTGATACAAAGGACCAACCCAGTACGCCAATTCTATTTCAAAGTGCTGGGGCTTTGGGAGGCTCACCTCACACACCAAAGGAGGTGGTACGGTTTCTCTGCAGCATTGCCAATTGACGAAAGAGATTCATGAATGGGTAGTGCTCGACCAGGTCCTTCTAATAGCCTGTTTGATTCTAGGTGAAAGAACATTAGTACCAGACAAACTGAACAGGAAGATGCAGACCATTGGCCTAGAATGGTTATTTCATACTCAGATAGCGAGCAAGACTATAACTTTAAGATGTTCTTTGTTAATTGGAAGTTTCTGATACTTTGGTCACCAATGCCAGATCGGAAAGCAGCCTTCGAGGGTGCCTTCCAGTATCCCTAGGATGGCATTGACATCTAGGTCTTTCTTCTGTTTCCCCCAATAAAGTATCTTGAATCAAGTCCAGGCCACTCCCAATTCAGTATGACTGTAATATCATTGAGAGAGCCCCAACTAGAACGGCACCTGAACTTTCTACCCATCCTAGTAAAGGCTCTGATATATTACCACCTCACTCCGACATGTTCTACAAATCAGACGCCCAGAAATCCCACAACTCAATGGAATCACTTTGGCTTCAAGAGTGGAGGTTATCCAGCATATCCTTCCGGAGACAAATTTTTTTAGCGAAGTTACGCCAAAAATGTTAGGATACTTCCGGGAGTCGTTGACTCTAGTGTGCCTCACCAAGTGACCCATCTTCTGTGGTTGAAGGAGTGGGCTTTCTTCTCTCGGAGCCTCTCTGCTAGGATTAGCAAAATGTTTACTTTACCTCCACAGATAAAAGCTCTGCTTAGTATTGGTGGTGAGAACCCATCACTCAATCTTAAATTCAGGTCTTTAGGCTGAAAGGAGTTGATATTGCCACTTTGGCGGAGCTCTACACACTTTTACGGAATTTTGGACAGACCTGTCCTCCAAGAGAGAGGAAACCACCACCTATAGGGGTTAATAAGATCTTGTGGTTCCTGAAGAGGACACCTTTTAGGGGTTACCTTACACAGAATGCTTCCCTCAAACTGATTTCTTGCTGGCCTTAGCCTCTGACAAGTGTGTTAACAAGCTAAATGGGCTCTCCTTTGAAATCATTCATACTGAACGAAGAAGACAGGTCTAGTCACTGTCTTCTAGCTAAAACCCAGAATCTATCTGTTCTCGATGCCAGGATTCCTTTGTCTTAGATCCCAATCCTTAGATATGTAACCGACGATCTTGATCACCTACTTTTAGGTTATCTGAATGCGCTTAACAGCTACCTTACATGTACACAAACAACTCGATCTCACCTGCAGCTCCCCTTCCTCAGCGAAAGAGAAGGAAGATAGCGACTAAATATGTTTATCTCTTGGCTGAAGGAAGGTGTTGGATATAACCATTCACAACCTTACCTCCTGCTTCGGGTGAAGTTTGGAGTAAAAACTCATGACACCAGGGTAGTAGCTATGAACCTGTCATTCTGTAAGAATCTTTATATGGTGCAGGTGATCTAGGCAGGTGCACAGAAATGCCAGACGACGTTTCCCACCCATTATCTATGGGAATCGACCCACTTGTACCAAGACACGTTTTCTCTAGGACCTATAGTAGCTACACAGCAGGTGGTATAGCTACCTCGGTTCCTTTCACAGGACTTTCCAGTAATAGATCGAGGATGGGGGTTACATTTTAGACTGGGATGAGAGTGAGCATATATTCTCCAATTCCTTTGACTTTCATCTTCCCCTCTATCTGGGCACAGCATCGAAACTCTGTCAGCTGGAATCAAATTGTTTGTAGGCAAGCCCCTCTTCACAGGTAGCTTTTCTATTACATTGCATAGAGGTATCATTCCAAACACTCCTTATGAGGGAGTGTGTTGTAACCAGGCAAACCAATTCATATACATATGCCTCAACGTTGGATATATACAGTATATATATATATATATATATATATATATATATATATATATATATATATATATGCATGTATATATTTATACATATATATATATAGTTATATATAGTGTATATGTATATATATATAGTTATATATAGTATATATGTATATATATATATATATATATATATATATATATATATATATATATATATATATATATATATATATATATATATATATATATATATATATACTGTATACATATACAGTATATATATATATATATATATATATATATATATATATATATATATATATATATATATATATATATATATATATATATATATATATATATATGTACTGTATACATATACAGAATATATATATATATATATATATATATATATATATATATATATATATATATATATATATATATATACTGTATACATATACAGTATATATATATATATATATATATATATATATATATATATATATATATATATATATATATATATATATATATATATATATATATATATATATATATATATATATATGTACTGTATACATATACAGAATATATATATATATATATATATATATATATATATATATATATATTTATATAATATATATATATATATATATATATATATATATATATATATATATATATATATATATATATATATATATACATATCTATATTATGTACCGGTATATGTTATCTTATATTGCGTATATATTATGTATCAAATATATGTATTTTATATTATGTATTATATATATATATATATATATATATATATATATATATATATATATATATATATATATATATATATATATATATATATATATATATATATATATATATAGATAGATAGATAGATAAATGTGTGTGTGAACATGTTTTTGCATCAGCAAGACATTCTATCACTGAGATATTTCCTGTTTTTAAAGTTGATGCAGCAACAGTAATTATTCTCTGAATTCAAGCATGCATACAGACACTGTCTGAACATTCGGTGGAATAGTTTTTAATTACAAACAATGAGACCATTGTCTCTGCTTCGAAAAGCTTTCTAGACAGAGGCCTTGAGAGTTTGCGTTGCAGCTGAAAATTAATGAGTGTGGAAAACAAATCTTTGTCAAAATTACTTTTGTAGCTTTCGTTAAACTTGAAATAAAATCATTTCGATATCTTATGTAATAATTAATATGTTTAATTTTAATTAGATCTTTTTGATATTTAGACAGGCAGACAGACAGACAGACTTACTGACTGACTGACTACTGACTAACATTTGCATCATGTTGCAAGAAACTACTTCGACAACACTTCCCCTCTTAATGAGAGAATGCCTTGATGAAGTTATTGAGCTTCAGCACGGCATTTTATTCCCATGCTGAGACAACTTAGTGACGGGCAAGAGGGCTCTCGAACTTGGGGAAATTGCTCCCCCAGAACGAATCTAAATTTCTCTCTTTCTCATCTTTTTCTTCCTCTTTATATTACTTCAACCTTCTCCTAATTTTGTAAACTTTCTTACATGTTGCTGTCCCAACCTTATGAGTAAAATTTCCCATATATATATATATATATATATATATATATATATATATATATATATATATATATATATATATATATATATATATATATATATATATATATATATATATATGTATATATATATATATATATATATATATATATATATATATATATATATATATATATATATATATATATATATATATATGTGTGTGTGTGTGTGTGTGTGTGTGTGTGTGTATTTACATATACAGTATATGTATTTCTTTTTTTATGGCGTGGATGTTTCTATTTTTGTTATTGCCACTTGGGTGGATGTTTCTACATCCGTTATTGCTACCTGCTTTGATGAATGAGAAAATTTCACAGTTGCGAGGTATTTGTGCTCAAAGCTATATGTGAGCATATTGGATGATCTCAGCCATCCTGAAGATGGTTTGGACCTTCTTGGCGGGACTATTCTCAAGTGTTGGGTCTTTGGAATCCAGGGAGATCTAATACTTGGGGTAGAACTCTCTGCTTTTGGCCGGAACCCCATCATTACAGATATAGGGAGGATAATTCTATAGTTTCTTGGTCTCGGTCCTAAAAGGCGTGTTCAGCTTACACCTTGCTCAATCTACAGGAGGTAGAGAAAATTATTTCAAGATCTGCAAATTTCTTCAGAGAAAGGTAGGAACGATTGCACCTGGAGATATATCTCGATTCGGTAAGAAAAGTTACTTGATAAAGGCGAAGTCATACACACAGTCTATCATATTGTCCAATTTGAAGACAGTAAATGATGATATAAAGTTGGACATCAAACCCCATCTAAACTTTAGCTATGGAAGGGGAGTGGTTTTCAATAGGGATCTATATGAATTTATGGAAGAGGAGATATTGGCTATGTGTCCGCTATCAGTGTGGAAAGTACATAAAACACCTGGATCATCAATGATTGTTCTTACTTTCCTGGATGCTGATGTACCTTTCCACATAGACATAGAAAATGAAAGGATTAGAGTTCAACCTTTTACGCAGAAGCCACTGCAATGTTTTAATTGCTTTAGATTTGGGCATCCTTCCAAAGTTTGCAAGAATGATGAAATTTTCAATACTTGCTCCAATCTTTACCATGGAGAATGTACACTTGAGGCTAGGTGCTTAGACTGCAACTCTAATAATAAATCTAATGATAGGAGTTGCCTGTTTTATAAGTTAGAAGAGGCTGCCCTCAATAAATCAATTATTGAGCATGTAAGCGTGCAGCATGCCAAGAGATTATTAGATAAATCTAATACCTATGTAAAGACATTAAAAACCGGAGAAAAAGTTCCTCGAGAATCATCTCACCCACCTACTACTGTAGGTAGTTCTGGAAAAAGGAATTCATCATCTACTGATAAAGTGCTGCATAATAAGACGAGAATATCTCCTCCTAAAGATTTATCATTGAGTATAAACAAAAAGACTTTGCCCACCACTATCAAATCTTTGCCCTCATTACAAAGGATAGTACTAAAATCTCTCAGGCCATATCCTTGCCTGATTTAATGGAGATTCCACCTAAAACCAAATTATCAGGTGTACCTGTAGTGAGGAAGGTACAAAAACCTGGTAGCTCGCAACCTATTAATCGTAAATGAGAGAGACCTCCATCTCTCTCACCCCGTTCCATAAGAAATATTAGAATTATGACATCAAATAAATATGATGTTTTGTGTGTTGATGTTTGTGAACAACCAGAAGACAATTTAGATGAATCAGAAACTCAAGTTGAGATCCACCATCCCCCTCAACAATTAGATCAAAAGGACAAAATGAAAATAATAAATGCAAAACCCAGTTTATCAAGAACCTCTCTAATAAAACCACCGGGAGGTAGTGTTGAATAAAAAGTTACTAATGGGAAGACTTCATCCAAAAGTTCTTCCAAGAAATAAACCATATTTTTTTCCTCCATTTTGCAATGGAATTGTCAGGGTTTAAGGGCCAAATATGAAGAACTTAAGCTCCTAATTCATGAATATTCCCCCATAATTCTGTCTACAGAAAAGTAAGCTTGATGCTAACACTCCGAGTCCTCGAGAGTATGTCAGCTATAGAACACCATATAATCAACAAGCAGGGGCCAAGGCGGAAGTCTCATATACATTCGTCGAGATGTTCCCTAAATACCCTTATCTATTTGTGCACCCCTACAGGCAGTGGTTGTACAAATTGATATAGGGAGAATATATACAATATGCTATCTCTATTTGCCTCCAAATCATAATATTTTATATGATGATTTAGTAGAGGTCATTCAACAACTCTCTCAACCTTTTCTCTTACTGCGATATATGAATGGTAGACATCCTTTATGAGGTATCACCTCATCAATTATGGAAAATGAGGATGTCGGACTCCTTAGTACAAAAGAACCAACACACTTCCATGTTCAGACAGGTACCTTGTCATGCATTGACCTTTCAATTGCTAGCTCTAACTGCCTTCTTGATTTCGATTGGGGACATTAGATGATTGGAATACTAGTGATCATGCACTAATTATTATGAACACCAACAAGGGTCCACCTTTACAGAGTTCGCCACGATGGAATCTTGACAAGGCGGACTGGGATAAATTTTGTGAGCTAAGCGAAAGTGAGAGGGAGGCAGAACAGGTTGAAAATACTGATGATGTCATAGATTTACTGAATGGAACTCTCCATACAGCAGGAGTCAATTCAATTCCCAAAATAACAGGGTTTTTCAAACGAAGACCAGTCCCTTGGTGGTCTTCAGAACTAACTGCCCTACACAGAGCCACTAGAAGATCTCTAACACGATTGCTTAGGCACCGAACTGATGAGAATTTAATTATATAGAAGAAATGTAGAACACAGTTCCGTCGTGCCATGAAAGAAGCTAGGGGCCAGTCACGGGTGTCTTACGTTTCCTCCAATAACAGTAGAACACCACCATCTTCTGTATGGAGGAAAATAAAGAAGATTGCAGACAAATTTACCCCAAACCCACCACCAGTGCTGAAAATGAAAGGTCAGTATGTGACTAAAGCAAATGATGCTAGCAATGCACTGGCTGATCATTTTTCAAATGTATCTTGCAAGTGTGTAGCAGCTCCTGGTCACCAATATAGGAGCATTGAAGAAAAGAAAATTTTAAATTTTGCAAAAGAAAAGGAAGAGTCATATAATTCTTGTTTTACTGAAAGAGAATATGATTTGGCACTTGCCACTTGTAGCGATACAGTCCCTGGACCTGATGGAATTTCATATGCAATGATTAAACATGTACATTTTAATACAAAGTTATTTATTTTAAGTATTATTATTAGAATATGGCATGATCATCGTTATCCAAGTGTTTGGGAACTAGCCATTATTTTAGCTTTTTTGAAACTCGGTCAGGACAAGTTTTTAGCAACAAACTATCGACCTATTGCATTGCCATTTTGCTTATGTAAAATCATGGAGACGATGGTCAATGTAAGGTTGATGTGGTACCTTGAAAAGAAGGATATTTTATCACCCATTCAATGTGGATTAAAAAAAAATCACTCAACGACTGATGTGTTGATACAACTTGAGTCCTCTATTTGTGAAGCGTTTGCTTCCAAACAACACCATATGACAGTCTTTTTTTTACCTTGAAAAAGCATATGATACCACATGGAGATATGGTATACTTAAAACAATTCATGACTTGGGATTGAGAGGAGAGCTACCACTATTTATTCAGTTTTTCAAGTGAGAGTGGGGGAAACTCTATCAGAGAGTAAGTATCAGGAAGAAGGAGTTCCTCAGGGTAGTGTGCTGAATCTTTGCACTAGCAATTAATGGGATATCCTCAGCCATTCCCCGGGATGTTCTCTCAACATCATTTGTGGATGATCTTTCCATATCATTTGCTGGAGCTAGAATGGCAATGGCTGAGGGAAAAATACAACTCTATATTGACAAAATTATCCAGTGGGCCGATATGAATGGATTTAAGTTCTCGACAAGTAGAACTATTATTATACATTTTTGTCGTATCTGGGGAGCACATCCAGACCCGGATATAGACATTAAAGGTCAACGCATCCCATGTGTAGGGGAAGCTAAATTTTTAGGTTTGATATTTGATTGTAGATTTAAATGGGTTTCTCACCTAAAAGCGTTAAAAGCTAAATGTCTTGAGGCTCTGAATCTTTTAAAAGCATTGTCCCATACCTCATGAGGGGCAGACTGCAATACTATTTTAAAATTATACAAGGCCTTGATTTTTTCCAAAATTAGTTATGGATGTGAAATATACTCCTCAGCCACCCCAACCCGGTTAAAGATATTAGATTCAATACATGCTGGTATTAGATTGTCCACAGGAGCGTTTAGAACCTCACTTATCCCAAGTCTCCTTGTTGATGCTGGAGAGTTACCTCTAGACCTTTACCGAATGTCTTCTATTATTCGGTATTGGTTTAGATTGCAAAGACTCCCAAATTCTTTAGCCTTTCAGACTGCAAGCCTTGTAAGGCACTCAACATACTTTGAGTTGGCACCCAAAATCTCCTCAACCTTATGGGTTTCGGGTGAAACAATTATCAAACAATCTGGATATAATTAGAAGTAAGGTGCTTCCATTCAAGGTATCATCAACGCATCCATGGAAATTACCAGAGATATCTTTCTGTAAATACTTCATTGGAGTTAAGAAGAATATGACTGACTTAGAAGCCAGGTCTCTTTTTATGGAGCATGTTGAAGAACATAGTGGATCGACTTTTATACATACTGATGGCTCCAAATCTTATGCTGGTGTTGGATTTGGAGTATATAGTAATGGCTTTAATTGTAGAGGTGCACTTCCTCTAACAGCATCCATATTTACTGCTGAACTGTATGGCATATTAACCGCTATTGAGAAAATAGCGTTGGAGAAGGAAGGTAATTTTACAATTTTTAGTGATGCAAGGAGTGTCCTTCAAGCTTTAGAAGTTTTTAATTCTAGCAACCCTTTAGTTTTGAAGGTTTTAGAATGTCTTTTTATTATTGGAAGGAGGGGTATAATGGTTCAATTTTGTTGGGTTCCAGCAGATGTAGGTGTGTCTGGGAATGAGAAGGCAGATTTACTGGCGAAGAAGGCTGCATCCGAGTTGCTACCAAGGAGGTATCACATTCCCTGTAATGATTTCCTACCTAACATAAAAAAATTGTTTTGTAATTGTTGGCAACAGCACTGGAATAATCTGGAGGTATGACATGATGCCCCGTAAATTGGAGACAACTCTTTGTCGTCCCCGTATTGGTCACACTCAGTTGACACATGAGTTTCTTTTGAAGGGCCAACACCAGCGGTATTGTTTAGTACCTTTAACAATGAGGTATTTGTTGACCGAATGCCCCAATTATAATAACTTAAGAAATAGATATCTATTTGAGACTCGAGGTGAGGGTGGCAGGTTCATCCTTGCGAAGATTCTTGCACATGATGAGTCCTACCATGCGAGCGGCATTTTTAGATTTATTTCAGAAGCAGGTCTTCTGAAAACTTTTTAACTTCTATCGAGACATTCAACTTTTATGGTTTTAATTGAATATTCTTTTAATTTTAATTTAGAATAAATGATATCGGCGTCAATGACCTTAGATGTCAGGATGCCTGAAAACTTTAAATCAATCAATCAATCGATTGACACTTCAGGAATGCTGTCGACTAAATTCCGAGCATTAAGCCATCGCTTTAGAGGAAATTTTTTTTTTTTTTATTATTTTACTGTATTACAGGGCAATGTAACCTAGGAAAAAAACTACTTTTTTCTAAAGAAAACATTCTGCTCTCTTCGAAAATAACACTTGTTACCGTCGCAAATGAATAGTTTCATAAATATATATATATATATATATATATATATATATATATATATATATATATATATATATATATATATATATATATATATATATATATATATATATATATATATATATATATATATATATATATATCCTACGATAATGGGGGACCCCCAGCAGGAACTCGGGGTTTTGGGTGAGGAAAACATACTGCTGAAACGATATATAACGGTAAAACAAGCCCTTTCTTCTCTATACATTACCTTCTTGGATGTGTAATAAACACATCTTATCTATCATTTAAAAAATGATTTATTGTGCGGTACGCCATCCTGACTTCTTTATCTCATCAGGAAATCAACGTTGAAAATAAAACTAGTTTTGTTATATTTCAACAAAATCTGACACCTTCATTTCACAACTATACTGATAATTAACCTTTTAGTTATTTTTCGTTATGTTTTAGAAAGTTTATTCTATTTTAGCATTCATACTAGGGATTACATAATCTAGTTGGTGCAAAAACTGTGGCAAACATTTTTCCCTAACTGTTAACGTATCTGAAATTGTAAAATTCTAACCATACTCCCTGGCCAGAAACATAGACCCCTTATAGAGGTGGGAAAAGATGCAGACAAAGAAGTATGGTTAGAATTTTACAATTTCTAATACGTTAACAGTTTAGAAAAAATGTTTGCCATAGTGTTTGCACCAACTAGATTATTTAATCCCTAGTATGAATTCTAAAATAGAACAAGCTTTCTAAAAGATAACGAAAAATAACTGAAAAGTTGATTATCAGTATAGTTGTTAAATGAAGGTGTCGGGTTGTGTTGAAATACAACAAAACTAGTTCTATTTTCCACGTTGATTTCCTGATGTGATAAAGAAGTCAAGATAGCGTGATTCACATATTTCCTCTGGGTAAACTAAAACTATATTGATATCCACGACCAGAAACCCTCTCATACAGAATGATTTGAAGGAACACATGTTGTTCAGAAGGAGAGGAACTACAGCCAGCTCATAATAGATGGAGCTGTAAACATCGCCATTTGGAGGCCAACACTTAACCATCAATGGGATTCTAATTATACACTTCCTTCTACCAGAAAGCCATGTGTGTGTGTGGATATGTCATATATATATATATATATATATATATATATATATATATATATATATATATATATATATATATATATATATATATGTGTGTATATATTCATATATATATATATATATATATATATATATATATATATATATATATATATATATATATATATATATATATATATATATATATGTGTGTGTATATATTCATATATATATATATATATATATATATATATATATATATATATATATATATATATATATATATATATATATATATATATATATATATATATATATTGTGATGACTGGCTTGACCACCACACAAAAACACTAAACTTTTATCAAACAGTATTCACTAAAGTACCATACTAAGTCCACAAAAGGTGGAATAGTATACAATTTCAATAAGAGTGCAAAGTCAATTCAAGGGGACAAAGAAAATACCACAAAAATATACTTAATTTTAATACATAAATTTCAGATAGAAATAACACGTGAACCTCAACAATACAATAATTAATGATAAACACTCATTCTTAAACTCCCTGTAAAAGAAAACAATTACACAATTAAAGAAAGGTCATCAACACAAGCATACTAAAAGGGGAGAGGGTCCAGGAAGGAGGAGGCAAACGAAAAGTAAGAATATCCTAGCAAATACACACAAAATATCCCTAACAAATTCCTCATACACTTCTAGGGGTCTCTTCAAAGAGGACAATAAACTCTCCAGCTACAGGCTTATTCCAGGTGGCAGAAAACAAGGATCCAAGACAATGGTGTTGAATGCTCCAATAATGCAGACCGCCCAGGTGTACAGGTCGTGGGCCCGGCACACAAATATAACGATCAAAATCTTTACCTTGGGGCAGAGAGGTCCCCTTGGCTTTTACTGATCCAAGGGCAGTACACTATATATAGGATAAAAATCCTTAATGCAGAGCGAGGATATCCTGGAAAAGCTAAACAGCTTCACAATGCAGCTCTGCAATGGCGATGAATAATATAAATCCAGCAGCAATTATCGTGCCCTTCAAGGGTGGAGGCTCAGAAACACACTACGGCCAACTCCGCCAAGCGAAAACCTCCATACCTCGGATAATGAAGGAGAGCTGCCACGTAACCAACACAACTTGAAAATATAAAATAGTCGTTAGCCAATAATAAACACCAAGATAATCACCGGTGAGGAGACAAAAAGCTAATAAAGAAAGAAGACAACACTTCTATACTTAACATTAAAAGTCTAAAAACTTAAATAATTCAGAAATTAATGACAACTAAGTTAATATATATATATATATATATATATATATATATATATATATATATATATATATATATATATATATATATATATATATATATATAGATTAATCAATTCATACATACCACTATCTAAGTGACGTACATAAGGGTTTCGCTGTGACCAAAGTGACATACATAAGGGTTTCGCTCTGACCAAAGAGCTCATCAGGTGGGTTTTGCCCACATCTATTATTGCAGGCTTGGTTCCCACGACCCTTTCTTCCTTCCCTCTTTTTTTATTTCCTTTTCATCTCAATTCATAATTCATCAGTACTTCATAAATATATTATGATAATTCATGACATATACTTAAGTCGGAAGAATAAGGGAAGCAATTTGAAACCTACTTCAGTTTTCTGGGCATTGAACTTACGGGTTTTTCCGCCACGCCAGAGGTTGCCCTTCATACTGAAATAGCTTTTGGCCAACTTCCCTCACTACAGCAAGCCTATTAGGGGTCAGTAATGACTTATATTTAAGTCGGAAGAATAAGGGAAGCAATTTGAAACCTACTTCAGTTTTCTGGGCATTGAAGTTACGGATTTTTCCGCCGCGCCAGAGGTTGCCCCTCCTACTGAAATAGCTTTCGGCCAACTTCCCTCAATACAGCTAGCCTATTAGGGGTCAGTCATGACTTGTATTTGAGTTGGATTACTTAGAAAAGCAATTTGAAACCTACTTCAGTTTTCTGGGCATTGAACTTACGGGTATTTCTGTCGCGCCAGAGGTTGCCATTCCTACGGAAATACCTTTCGGCCAACTTCCCTCACTACAGCTAGCCTATTAGGGGTCAGTCATGACTTGTATTTGAGTTGGATTACTTCGAGAAGCAATTTGAACTTATGGGTTTTTCCGCTGCGCCAGAGGTTGACCTTACTACTGAAATAGCTTTTGGCCAACTTCCCCCACTACAGCTAGCCTATTTGGGGTCAGTCATGACTTATATATGAGTTGGAAGAATAAAAGAAGAAATTTGAACCCTATTTAAGTTTTCTGGGTATTGAATTTACGGGTTTTTTCCGCCGCGCCAGAGGTTGCCCTTCTTACTGGAATAGCTTTCGGTCAACTTCCCTCACTACAGCTAGCTTATTAGGGGTCAGTCATGACTTGTATTTGAGTTGGATTACTTAGAGAAGCAATGTACATGTACATTTTAATACAAAGTTATTTATTTTAAGTATTATTATTAGAATATGGCATGATCATCGTTATCCAAGTGTTTGGGAACTAGCCATTATTTTAGCTTTTTTGAAACTCAGTCAGGACAAGTTTTTAGCAACAAACTATCGACCTATTGCATTGCCATTTTGCTTATGTAAAATCATGGAGACGATGGTCAATGTAAGGTTGATGTGGTACCTTGAAAAGAAGGATATTTTATCACCCATTCAATGTGGATTCAAAAAAAATCACTCAACGACTGATGTGTTGATACAACTTGAGTCCTCTATTTGTGAAGCGTTTGCTTCCAAACAACACCATGTGACAGTCTTTTTTTTACCTTGAAAAAGCATATGATACCACATGGAGATATGGTATACTTAAAACAATTCATGACTTGGGATTGAGAGGAGAGCTACCACTATTTTTTCAGTTTTTCAAGTGAGAGTGGGGGAAACTCTATCAGAGAGTAAGTATCAGGAAGAAGGAGTTCCTCAGGGTAGTGTGCTGAATGTAACCCTCTTTGCACTAGCAATTAATGGGATATCCTCAGCCATTCCCCGGGATGTTCTCTCAACATCATTTGTGGATGATCTTTCCATATCATTTGCTGGAGCTAGAATGGCAATGGCTGAGGGAAAAATACAACTCTATATTGACAAAATTATCCAGTGGGCCGATATGAATGGATTTAAGTTCTCGACAAGTAGAACTATTATTATACATTTTTGTCGTATCTGGGGAGCACATCCAGACCCGGATATAGACATTAAAGGTCAAAGCATCCCATGTGTAGGGGAAGCTAAATTTTTAGGTTTGATATTTGATTGTAGATTTAAATGGGTTTCTCACCTAAAAGCGTTAAAAGCTAAATGTCTTGAGGCTCTGAATCTTTTAAAAGCATTGTCCCATACCTCATGAGGGGCAGACTGCAATACTATTTTAAAATTATACAAGGCCTTGATTTTTTCCAAAATTAGTTATGGATGTGAAATATACTCCTCAGCCACCCCAACCCGGTTAAAGATATTAGATTCAATACATGCTGGTATTAGATTGTCCACAGGAGCGTTTAGAACCTCACTTATCCCAAGTCTCCTTATTGATGCTGGAGAGTTACCTCTAGACCTTTACCGAATGTCTTCTATTATTCGGTATTGGTTTAGATTGCAAAGACTCCCAAATTCTTTAGCCTTTCAGACTGCAAGCCTTGTAAGGCACTCAACATACTTTGAGTTGGCACCCAAAATCTCCTCAACCTTATGGGTTTCGGGTGAAACAATTATCAAACAATCTGGATATAATTAGAAGTAAGGTGCTTCCATTCAAGGTATCATCAACGCATCCATGGAAATTACCAGAGATATCTTTCTGTAAATACTTCATTGGAGTTAAGAAGAATATGACTGACTTGGAAGCCAGGTCTCTTTTTATGGAGCATGTTGAAGAACATAGTGGATCGACTTTTATACATACTGATGGCTCCAAATCTTATGCTGGTGTTGGATTTGGAGTATATAGTAATGGCTTTAATTGTAGAGGTGCACTTCCTCTAACAGCATCCATATTTACTGCTGAACTGTATGGCATATTAACCGCTATTGAGAAAATAGCGTTGGAGAAGGAGAGTAATTTTACAATTTTTAGTGATGCAAGGAGTGTCCTTCAAGCTTTAGAAGTTTTTAATTCTAGCAACCCTTTAGTTTTGAAGGTTTTAGAATGTCTTTTTATTATTGGAAGGAGGGGTATAATGGTTCAATTTTGTTGGGTTCCAGCAGATGTAGGTGTGTCTGGGAATGAGAAGGCAGATTTACTGGCGAAGAATGCTGCATCCGAGTTGCTACCAAGGAGGTATCACATTCCCTGTAATGATTTCCTACCTAACATTAAAAAATTGTTTTGTAATTGTTGGCAACAGCACTGGAATAATCTGGAGGTATGACGTGATGCCCCGTAAATTGGAGACAACTCTTTGTCGTCCCCGTATTGGTCACACTCAGTTGACACATGAGTTTCTTTTGAAGGGCCAACACCAGCGGTATTGTTTAGTACCTTTAACAATGAGGTATTTGTTGACCGAATGCCCCAATTATAATAACTTAAGAAATAGATATCTATTTGAGACTCGAGGTGAGGGTGGCAGGTTCATCCTTGCGAAGATTCTTGCACATGATGAGTCCTAACATGCGAGCGGCATTTTTAGATTTATTTCAGAAGCAGGTCTTCTGAAAACTATTTAACTTCTATCGAGACATTCAACTTTTATGGTTTTAATTAAATATTCTTTTAATTTTAATTTAGAATAAATGATATCGGCGTCAATGACCTTAGATGTCAGGATGCCTGAAAACTTTAAATCAATCAATCAATCGATTGACACTTCAGGAATGCTGTCGACTAAATTCCGAGCATTAAGCCATCGCTTTAGAGGAATTTTTTTTTTTTTTTATTTTACTGTATCACAGGGCAATGTAACCTAGGAAAAAAACTACTTTTTTCTAAAGAAAACATTCTGTTCTCTTCGAAAATAACACTCGTTTCCGTCGCAAATGAATAGTTTCAGAAATATATATATATATATATATATATATATATATATATATATATATATATATATATATATATATATATATATATATATATATATATATATATATATATATATATATATATATATATATATATATATATATATATATATATATATATATATATATATATATATATATATATATATATATATATATATATATATATATATCCTACGATAATGGGGGACCCCCAGCAGGAACTCGGGGTTTTGGGTGAGGAAAACATACTGCTGAAACGATATATAACGGTAAAACAAGCCCTTTCTTCTCTATACATTACCTTCTTGGATGTGTAATAAACACATCTTATCTATCATTTAAAAAATGATTTATTGTGCGGTACGCCATCCTGACTTCTTTATCTCATCAGGAAATCAACGTTGAAAATAAAACTAGTTTTGTTATATTTCAACACAATCTGACACCTTCATTTCACAACTATACTGATAATTAACCTTTTAGTTATTTTTCGTTATGTTTTAGAAAGTTTATTCTATTTTAGCATTCATACTAGGGATTACATAATCTAGTTGGTGCAAAAACTGTGGCAAACATTTTTCCCTAACTGTTAACGTATCTGAAATTGTAAAATTCTAACCATACTCCCTGGCCAGAAACATAGACCCCTTATAGAGGTGGGAAAAGATGCAGACAAAGAAGTATGGTTAGAATTTTACAATTTCTAATACGTTAACAGTTTAGAAAAAATGTTTGCCATAGTGTTTGCACCAACTAGATTATTTAATCCCTAGTATGAATTCTAAAATAGAACAAGCTTTCTAAAAGATAACGAAAAATAACTGAAAAGTTGATTATCAGTATAGTTGTTAAATGAAGGTGTCGGGTTGTGTTGAAATACAACAAGACTAGTTCTATTTTCCACGTTGATTTCCTGATGTGATAAAGAAGTCAAGATAGCGTGATTCACATATTTCCTCTGGGTAAACTAAAACTATATTGATATCCACGACCAGAAACCCTCTCATACAGAATGATTTGAAGGAACACATGTTGTTCAGAAGGAGAGGAACTACAGCCAGCTCATAATAGATGGAGCTGTAAACATCGCCATTTGGAGGCCAACACTTAACCATCAATGGGATTCTAATTATACACTTCCTTCTACCAGAAAGCCATGTGTGTGTGTGGATATGTCATATATATATATATATATATATATATATATATATATATATATATATATATATATATATATATGTGTATATATTCATATATATATATATATATATATATATATATATATATATGTGTGTATATATTCATATATATATATATATATATATATATATATATATATATATATATATATATATATATATATATATATATATATATATATATATATATATATATTGTGATGACTGGCTTGACCACCACACAAAAACACTAAACTTTTATCAAACAGTATTCACTAAAGTACCATACTAAGTCCACAAAAGGTGGAATAGTATACAATTTCAATAAGAGTGCAAAGTCAATTCAAGGGGACATAGAAAATACCACAAAAATATACTTAATTTTAATACATAAATTTCAGATAGAAATAACACGTGAACCTCAACAATACAATAATTAATGATAAACACTCATTCTTAAACTCCCTGTAAAAGAAAACAATTACACAATTAAAGAAAGGTCATCAACACAAGCATACTAAAAGGGGAGAGGGTCCAGGAAGGAGGAGGCAAACGAAAAGTAAGAATATCCTAGCAAATACACACAAAATATCCCTAACAAATTCCTCATACACTTCTAGGGGTCTCTTCAAAGAGGACAATAAACTCTCCAGCTACAGGCTTATTCCAGGTGGCAGAAAACAAGGATCCAAGACAATGGTGTTGAATGCTCCAATAATGCAGACCGCCTAGGTGTACAGGTCGTGGGCCCGGCACACAAATATAACGATCAAAATCTTTACCTTGGGGCAGAGAGGTCCCCTTGGCTTTTACTGAACCAAGGGCAGTACACTATATATAGGATAAAAATCCTTAATGCAGAGCGAGGATATCCTGGAAAAGCTAAACAGCTTCACAATGCAGCTCTGCAATGGCGATGAATAATATAAATCCAGCAGCAATTATCGTGCCCTTCAAGGGTGGAGGCTCAGAAACACACTGCGGCCAACTCCGCCAAGCGAAAACCTCCATACCTCGGATAATGAAGGAGAGCTGCCTCGTAACCAACACAACTTGAAAATATAAAATAGTCGTTAGCCAATAATAAACACCAAGATAATCACCGGTGAGGAGACAAAAAGCTAATAAAGAAAGAAGACAACACTTCTATACTTAACATTAAAAGTCTAAAAACTTAAATAATTCAGAAATTAATGACAACTAAGTTAATATATATATATATATATATATATATATATATATATATATATATATATATATATATATATATATATATATATATATATATATATATAGATTAATCAATTCATACATACCACTATCCAAGTGACGTACATAAGGGTTTCGCTGTGACCAAAGTGACATACATAAGGGTTTCGCTCTGACCAAAGAGCTCATCAGGTGGGTTTTGCCCACATCTATTATTGCAGGCTTGGTTCCCACGACCCTTTCTTCCTTCCCTCTTTTTTTATTTCCTTTTCATCTCAATTCATAATTCATCAGTACTTCATAAATATATTATGATAATTCATGACATATACTTAAGTCGGAAGAATAAGGGAAGCAATTTGAAACCTACTTCAGTTTTCTGGGCATTGAACCTACGGGTTTTTCCGCCACGCCAGAGGTTGCCCTTCATACTGAAATAGCTTTTGGCCAACTTCCCTCACTACAGCAAGCCTATTAGGGGTCAGTCATGACTTATATTTAAGTCGGAAGAATAAGGGAAGCAATTTGAAACCTACTTCAGTTTTCTGGGCATTGAAGTTACGGATTTTTCCGCCGCGCCAGAGGTTGCCCCTCCTACTGAAATAGCTTTCGGCCAACTTCCCTCAATACAGCTAGCCTATTAGGGGTCAGTCATGACTTGTATTTGAGTTGGATTACTTAGAAAAGCAATTTGAAACCTACTTCAGTTTTCTGGGCATTGAACTTACGGGTATTTCTGTCGCGCCAGAGGTTGCCATTCCTACGGAAATACCTTTCGGCCAACTTCCCTCACTACAGCTAGCCTATTATGGGTCAGTCATGACTTGTATTTGAGTTGGATTACTTCGAGAAGCAATTTGAACTTATGGGTTTTTCCGCTGCGCCAGAGGTTGACCTTACTACTGAAATAGCTTTTGGCCAACTTCCCCCACTACAGCTAGCCTATTTGGGGTCAGTCATGACTTATATATGAGTTGGAAGAATAAAAGAAGAAATTTGAACCCTATTTAAGTTTTCTGGGTATTGAATTTACGGGTTTTTTCCGCCGCGCCAGAGGTTGCCCTTCTTACTGGAATAGCTTTCGGTCAACTTCCCTCACTACAGCTAGCTTATTAGGGGTCAGTCATGACTTGTATTTGAGTTGGATTACTTAGAGAAGCAATTTGAAACCTACTTCAGTTTTCTGGGCATTGAACTTACGGGTTTTTCCGCCGCGCCAGAGGTTGCCCTTCCTTCTGAAATAGCTTTTGGCCAACTTTCCCTACTCCAGCTAGCCTATTAGTAGTCAGTCGTGACTGATGACATTTGAAATTAAGTGGTGAGGCCAAGGGCCATTGTTTTGCCAGGCGGTGAAGCCGAGCGTCATATTTAGGCCTGGCGATGAAGCCAAGCGTCATATTTAGGCCGGGCGATGAAGCCAAGCAGGCCAGGCGGTGAAGTCAAGCGCCATTGTTGTTCCGGGCGGTAAAGCCAAGCGCCATTGTAAGCCAGGCGGTGGAGCCAAGCGCCATTGTAAGCCGGGCGGTGGAGCCAAGCGCCATTGTAAGCCGGGCGGTGGAGCCAAGCGCCATTGTAAGCCGGGTGGTGAAGCCAAGCAGGCCAGGCGGTGAAGCCAAGCGCCATTATTGGGCCGGGCGATGATGCCGAGCGGGCCGGGCGATGAAGCCAAGCACCATTGTTTTGCTGGGCGGTAAAGCCAAGCGGGCCAGGTGGTGAAGCCAAGCGTCATTGTAAGCCGGGCTGTAGAGCCAAGCACCCTTGTAAGCTGGGCACTGAAGCCAAGCGTGCCAGGCGGTGAAGCCAAGCTG
Organism: Palaemon carinicauda; assembly: GCF_036898095.1. Taxonomy (NCBI): domain Eukaryota; kingdom Metazoa; phylum Arthropoda; class Malacostraca; order Decapoda; family Palaemonidae; genus Palaemon; species Palaemon carinicauda. The sequence continues at coordinate 112,297,675 of NC_090728.1, read as the reverse complement.
GGCCAGGCGGTGAAGCCAAGCAGAGCAGGAGGTGAAGCCAACCGCCATTGTTTTGCTGGGCGGTGAAACCAATTGGGCCAGGCAGTGAAGCCAAGTGCCATTGTAGGCCAGGTGTTGAAGCCTAGCACCATTGTTTTGCCGGGTGTTGAAGCCAAGCGGGACAGGCAGTGAAACCAAGCGTTATTGTAAGCCAGGCACTGAAGCCAAGCGGGCCAGGTGGTGAAGCCAAGCACCATTGTTGGGTTGGGCTGTTGAGCCAAGTGCCATTGTAGGCCAGGCGGTGAAGCCAAGCCGGCCAGGCGTGAAGCCAAGCACCATTGTTGGGTTGGGCTGTGAAGCCAAGTGCCATTGTAGGCCAGGCGGTGAAGCCAAGCGCCATTGTTGTGCCGGGGGGGAAGCCAAGCTTCATGTTTGGGCCGAGCGATTAAGCCAAGTGGTCCGTGCGGTGAAGCCAAGCGGGCCAGGCGGTGAAGCCAAGCGCCATTGTAGTAGAGGCAGCGAAGCCAAGCAGGACAGGTGGTGAAGCCAAGCGTCATTTTCCCCACCCAAACAGGACGCGCTCATTCATCATTGTACAGTTGTTCTTCACCTGCATAGCTAGTCCTTACGCCTAAAAAAGCGCCATTGTTTTGCCGAGCGATGAAGCCAAGGGGGCCAAACAATGAAGCCAAGCGGGCCAGGCAATGAAGCCAAGCGGGCCAGGCAATGAAGCCAAGCGGGCCTGGCAATGAAGCCAATCGCCATTGTTGTGCCGGGCAATGAAGCCAAGCGGGCCAGGTGGTGAAGCCAAGCGCCATTGTTGCGCCGGGCGATGAAGCCAAGCGTGCCAGGCGGTGAAGCCAAGCGTGCCAGGCGGTGAAGCCAAGCGCCATTGTTGTGCCGGGCGATAAAGCCAAGCGGGCCAAGCGGTGAAGCCAAGCGCCATTGTTGTGCAATGAAGCCAAGCGGGCCAGGCGGTGAAGCCAAGCGCCATTGTTGTGCCGGGTGATGAAGTCGAGCGGGCCAGGCGGTGAAGCCAAGCGCCATTGTTGTGCCGGGTGGTGAAGCCAAGCGGGCCAGGCGGTGAAGCCAAGCACCATTGTTTTGCCGGGTGGTGAAGACAAGCGGGCCAGGCGGTGAAGCCAAGCGCCATTTTGCCCAGGCGGTGAAGCCAAATGCCATTTTAGGCCAGGCGGTGAAGCCAAGTGCCATTGTAGGCTGGGCCGTGAAGCCAAGCGTCATTTTACCCGCTGAAA
>NC_090728.1:112281440-112286440 GCF_036898095.1 Palaemon carinicauda | reverse complement strand
CACATAAAAATCAGGCTATATATCAGTTTAGTGAGATTGGTGTTACTGTATGGACATAAGTCGTGGTATGGCAATGAAACAATATCCAACCGATTTTGTAGATTTGAGCAGAGCACTTAGAAGAATGTTGGGATTTAAAAGGCGTGACAGGATTAGAAATGAAACTGTAAAAGAGATTACTACAGTGCTATATGTGGATGAGATCATGTTGAGGGGTAGATGAGGGTGGTTTGGTCATGCTCTTTACACTCTCCAAGAGAGATTATTGCACTAAACTTTCAACTGGGCTCCACAAGGCACTAGAAAAGTTGGAAGACCCAGATCTACATAGCTGAGGACTATGAAAGGTGAAGTAGGAAAGGACGAATTTAGAAGTATTGATTTAAAAGCTCAAGATAGAGAAGACTGGCGAAATCTGAGGTCCTTTGCGACGATAGGCGTAGGAGATGATGATGATGATGATCATGATATATATATATATATATATATATATATATATATATATATATATATATATATATATATATATATATATATATATATATATATATATATATACGCATAATTATACATTATACATGTGTATACGTGCATATATATATATATATATATATATATATATATATATATATATATATATATATATATATATATATATATATATATAGATAGATAGATAGATAGATAGATAGATAGATAATTATACAAGATACGTATATATACCTCTATATGTAATACATACATACCTTTTAAACAGTCGTTAATATTTAGCTATAATTATTAGGCCCATGCCTGTACTAATTTTGCTAAAAAACTACCACAATCGACTATTTACCGTACAGTAACTCACTGACTGGTTGTTACTGCACGTATTTTACATGTCCTCGTACACTATAACGGTTTTATTTTTCTCTCTCACTCTCCCACTGCACTGATAAGAGAACCTGTTTATGCTTGCCTTTACATGCATTAGGTAATTTTAATTTCTCTGACATTCTTGCTTGGAACTTTTTATTTTCAACTCTTTATCTTTTAAATAAATGTTAGTTGCATTCATCTCACTTCATTGTTATATCCTAACAGCAATCTCGCACATTTGGTGACTGCCAGAGGACCAGCTCCTTCTCACCTCCCCTCACTGCTGTGCCCTACTGTTTGCGATGCCCCCCTGACTCTTTTATCCATCCCACATAAATGAAACTACTGCCCTTTGCCAATACAGGGACATTCACCTGTTGTAGTGCCTCGAGCTTTAGTTTTGCAGTAAAAGCTAAACTCGCTCAAGTACCAAAGCAGAATATGTCCTCGTGGCGATTCCCTAGGCCACTTTCTCGGAAATGTCCGGTTGGAAATTTTTGGTAGACACTGGTGCTCGCTGTTCTCTTTTACCAAGGCCACTCTTCAGAACATGACGTAGTCAGTCTAAGACAGGTGACGTCCACCATGTAGCTGACAACGGATTCGCGATCCCCACCCACGGGCACGAGGCCCTCATGTTATAATTTTGGAGTGCGTTAGAAGTTTTTTTGTTACGGACATCACATTGCTTCTACTCTGTGTGGATTTCTTCTCCCATTTTTACTTCCTGTTTGATGATGCTCCCTGACCATTAATCAACATAGACTCCTACTTGTCGACACTTTAACCCACCCCTCCGACCTCGCTCTCCACATCGGCATACCCATGGATTCCTAAGCTCATCTTCTCACGTCGTACCGGGACGCATAGTGTTTGCCAGAATCAAACGTCTGGCACCGGATCGTTTGTCAGCTGCTAAACAAACATTCCCCAAAATGGAAGAAATGGGCCTTTACCAAAGGGCCTCAAGCCCATGGTCGCCGCCCTTACACATTGTCTTGAAAAAGATAGTTCCCTCTACCCTTGTGGGAATTACAGGCTTCTGAACATACAAACAGAACCAGATCATTAACCCCTCCCCAACATTGCTGACGTTACCTACACGACTACCATCACCACCTCACCTTCTTTGGCTCATATACCTTCAATTACTCATGTTTTGGCCTTCGTAATGCTGGGGCTACTTTTCAATGCCTCGTGGATGACATCTTAGGGGACCTCCACTTCTGAGTATGTTATGTGGACAACATACTTGTGTTCTCTTCCTCCAGAGAAGAACCCCTCCGTCACCTACGCATCATTCTCGGCCACTTACAACAGAATGGCCTTGTATTCCGTACAGCAAGTGTACCTTTGTTGCCAACGAAGTATTGTTCTTGGGGCACACCATCACTCCTGAAGAAGTACACTACACCCTCTTCCTGAGAGGTAGTAGCCATTCTGAAGTTCCCCACTGCCTCGACCGTAAAAGCACTGAAAGAATTCTTGGGCATGATCAACTACTATCACCACTTCCTGCCAGCCATTGCAGCCACTCTTGTGCGGCTCTGCCCTTCTACACCTCCCTCAAGATGAAGACAAAAGACCTGAAGTGAGATCCCTTACAAGAAGCTACCTTTTACAACTCGATGAAGGCCCTATAAACTGCTGCTGCTCTTGCTTTCTCGGTGCCATATGTCCCTCTCCTTTTCTCCACTGATGCCAGCGACATTGCTATTGGTGAAGTACTTGAACAGGTGGTCAACGGCTTAGCCTGCCCATTGATCTTGTTCGGTTGAAAACTGAGCAATGTGGAATCCGACTACTGTTCCTTTGACTGACAATTGCTGGTGGTGCGTTTGGCATTCCATTACTTTCACCATTTCTTAGAAGGTACGCCATTTGTCCTTTATATGAGCCACATACCTCTGGCACATGCCTTTACTCGACAGTCCAATGCAAGGTCTGTCTGTCAATGCCGACATCTCTCTCCTGTGTCTAAATACAGTTGCACCCTTCAACACATCTCTGGGAAAATAAATACAGTTGCCAATACCCTGTCACAAAACACATTAACTGCTATTTTCCTGGGATTGGATTACAAGGTTTGGGAGTACTAAGCATGTATGAAAGTCAGTTTTGGTAAACAACGGCCATGCATACCTGATCCCATGCTCTGACAGATGTTTGATTTCATTCATGGCCTTCGACATCCATTGCGCCAATCTACTGCACACCTACTGAAAACGAAGTTCATTTGCCACAGCTTTACTAAGGATGCTAAGGATTGAGTCCACACCTGTACATCCTGCCAAACTTTAAAAGTACATCAACACACGGATTCAGGAGTGGGCATCTTTCCTCAACCTCAGCATCATTTTGCCCACATTCTCTTCGATATAGTAAGTCCCCTACCCACACCACAAGGACATCGTTACCTGTTGATTGTCATTGACTGCTCCACTCGTTGGTCTGAAGTCGTCCCCATGCAAATTACAACGTCCTCGTGTACATCCGCCTTACTCTCAAGGTGGATAGTGAGATTTGGTATCCCTGAGCATATTACTTCTGACAGATGATCATTTTCATATCTTAATTTTGGACTTAATTAGCAAATCTCCTGGTCATTACCCAACATCAGACAACTGCCTATAACCCTGCAGGCAATGGAAAGGTTGAACATTTTTATTAAACCCTCAAAGATTCTTTGGTGTCCTGATGAAATGATTCCTAGGACCAAGGACCAGTCCTAAAGGCACCTTGGAAGTTTTTGCAAAAGAAATGTTGTATGGCGACCCGTTGGTTGTCCCTGCTAAATTTCTTTTATCTGCACCTCCCTCCAATAATCTCCAGTGATACGTCATGTTGTGGGAAAATATTATTCCCACAAGGCATCACACGTTTTCCTGGGCAATGAAACTAGAAAGCCACAGCTAATACCCTTTACGTTGGCCGTTTCCTCATGATCCGTCGCACACTGAAGGATTTCCTAATGAATATTCGTGACCAAGAAGACTGGGTCTCCATTGATCTTCTAATACCTGTGTATCTCCTGAAAGATGACCCGCCTACAGTGCGCATCTGCAGAGTAGGGCGCCCTATTTCCCATGTATATCTTTTTATTGGGAGCCATGTACCGCAGGTGTTTCCCACACGATCGTACACCGTAACGGTATTCCCTGTTATTGTATCTCCCACTTTCCACGAAAATAATAACAGAACCTGTTTAAGCTTATCTTTTCATGCATTAGTTTGTTTGATTCTTACTCGGAACTGCTTGTATATAAAATCGGTATCTATTGAATAAAGGTTAGTTGTATTCATCACGCTTGTAAGTTATAACCTTACAGCAAACTCGCACAGCTTCAACATAATCTTTAAATGTTCCAGCAATCAATGCTTGGTTGAAGGGATGACTCTTCCCTGAAAATAATACAGTATGTTATTTATGTGTTTGTCGTTGATGGGGCTAATGAATTTTTATTATGAAATAGAAAAAATCTACAAAAATATGTGTGGTGCTTATAACTCATGTTTATTGGAAATAGCATTAAGAAGACTAAAGTTACTGCCAGATCTAATCTCAGACATCGTCTATAACGTTTAAAACGCTCCCAGAAAGCTGAAATCTATAGCGAATAAGTTATAAGCAATTGTGTTCGTATCATTTTTATTAGTAAATTTGAATCATCATATTTTCGGCTGCTAGACTGACGTAGCTCCAGGTCGATCAGAAAGGATTTCGGTGTTTAAGGTTCTCTTGTTAATGTTGCCAAAAAAAAAAAAAAAAAAAAAAAAAAAAAAAATCGGGGAATCAGATCGTTTCTCCCAAGAACAAGTACGTTGATTATCATCGTTAGTGAACGGAGAGAAGTGAAGAGGAAGAAAAAGGCGCAGGGTGACGTAGGAGGGACTACTAGAGAGACCATCTAATCGCTATCCAGTTTATTATTTTTGGAGAGTTATGAGATCGAGGGATTTGCATTACAGGAAAATGGTGATTGTTTTTTATGCTGTATTTATATCTAGAATTAAATTTTTATCTCTTTAAAATATCAGCATATTTGCTTTCATTTCGTGGTCGTTAACACCTTAGTAGATGTCAACCTTTCATCATTCAATACCTGAAAATCTATCTCACACTTCCAAGACCAGCCTTTTTT
>NC_090728.1:112248940-112271440 GCF_036898095.1 Palaemon carinicauda | reverse complement strand
ACAAAACAAGAGGAACAGAAATAAGATAGAAGAGTGTGCCTCAGTGTACCCTCAAGCAAGAGAACTCCACTTCAAGACAATGGAAGACTATGGTGCAAACACAAAATCTCTACCCAAGACTAGAGAACAATGCTTTGATTTTTTGGTTACCTTCTAGAAGAGCTGCTTACCATTGCTGAAGAGTCTCATCTACCCTTATTAAGAGAAAAGTGGCTACCGAACAATTACAGTGCATTAGTTAACCTCTTGAGCGAAGAAGAATTGTTTGGTAATCTCAGCGTTGTCAGGGTATCAAGACAGAGGATAACCCTGAGGACAGAGGAGAATGTGGGAAGACTAGGCCAGACTATTCGATGTATGTGTAGGCATAGTAAAAATAAGCCGTAACCAGAAAGAGGGATTCAGTGTAGTACTGTCTGGCTAATCAAAGGACCCAGTAACACTCTAGCTGAAGTATATAAACGGATGGCTGCTGACCTGGTCAACCTACTTCAAACAATATATGCTACTATGAGATTCAGGGCTTCTGTAACACGGTTTTTTTGGACTTTGCTCCTCATCAAAGCATCGGATGTAACTGAAAGTTGACATATGTATATTTTACAATCACACACAAATTTTGTCAGCATTAGCAATAACTTAAACCCGATAGTTTTAATTTTTAACGAGTAAAAATGATCTGGCCGACGCCATGGCCAGAGATAACGAGCCAAGAGTCGAAAACATTCATTACGTAAGCAATGTAAACACTTTTTGACAAAATTTTGCCCCGCCCATCCACCAGACACCCATTCACCTTGTTCCATCGGGTCTGGAACCCATAACAGTCAAGAATGGATTTGGAATTACCCCCGTGGTTGCAAAACTGCATTTGTCTTACGACTTGCAACTTTATACACTCAAGAGAAAGCCCGTGGCCATATTTACTATAGCCCTAATAGGTAATTATTCAGTTTCTAGTTTAAATCCAATGTTTATGGTCTGATTTGTATTTAACGTAACATGATTATAATACTTGTAATGTCATTCAGGCTTTTGAACATTTCCATTAACTATTCACTATGCCAGCAAGAGAGAGAGAAAGAGAGAGATTGTATGTAAACAGTCTTTATATAACTATTTTTGTTAAAATAAGAATTTTGTGCTAAACTCTCCATCAGACCAACGGATCATCCGATATAATTTTTTTTCTTCTTCTTAGGCTGTACGACCGTGTTGGCTATGTTTTGGGCATGGCTGCATTTTGTAAATAAATCATGAATAGTTTTAGGAGTTTTATTTGTACATCTAATGTGAATTTATAGAAGTACAGTGAACATAATTCATTTATCCTTTAAAATAATTACTACATGTAGCAAAACAACAGTAGTAAAGATGATAATGCAATGAAGGAATGATACTGTGACGGACCGAGAGAGGGTTGTGAACTCAAAGGAAGGATGCAATCAACTGAGTTGTTTATTAAGGAACACTCTCCTTTATATACAAAACCTCAAGGTTACAGGACATAACATGTTCGAGAGACAGACAATGTTACAGAGCACAACCGGAGACATGAATATTCAGGTTCTTTTTAGTGCGAGGGAAGAGCGCAGATACAAGCATAATATATACAAAATAATTTATGTACGATCGTGTGACACACGGTTGGTACAATACCATACTTTATCTTTAGCTTCAACATCGGCAATAACATACCCAGTTGCCTTAATTTGTCAGATTAATGAAATAACCTATCATCTAATGTTAAACTTAATTTCTGAGGAGGCCATGGCTTATTGCACAGTAAAAAAACATGACCGACACTTTATGAATAGCGGAACGATACGTAAATGTGGGTGGGGTATCTGTGCTAGCGTAGTAGTACTACTGTAGCAGTAGTGCCGCAATAGTAGTATACATGAATTAAACGTTTAGGCCAACTGCTGGAATCCTTGAGGATCATTTAGCACTTCTTACAACTACTCGAGAAATTAGTTTTTATAGCCAGAATTTAAATTTTCTGATCCAACAATGCCCATGATAGCCTTCAGTGTTATCCTGAATTATAATGAGGCCAAAGTGGATGGAGCCTCATGAAGTCATCATTCTGACGATAATTATTGGTGAAGGTTTAAAGCCAAAATACGGTACCGGCTATTGTTTTTTTTTTTTTTTTTTTTTTTTTTTTTTTTTTTTTTTTTTTCTTTTTTTTTACAGTAAATAGGTAGGTAGATAGACAATAAATAGAAATTGCTTGACATTGGATTTAACAGTTATCAAATCAAGCTTGTCTACTACGTTTTTGAAAATTACCAACTATTCCCTACACCTTGTCAATCTGATTGTGACCTATAAAGTAGACTGTAATTTCTTAGGAAACTTATTTTGGGAGTTAGACTAATAATCGAAGTGTTTTTGTATTTATTAACATATTTTCTTGGTTTGTTCATGATGACAATTATCAGTGGAGAGGTTTCAGAGTTCATAAAGGTGTACTGCGTTGCTTTTATTTAAACTTTTGTGTCATTGGTGGCAGAGGTATAGCCTTCGTTACGTATAGCCAATCGTCGATCGAGAAAGAGGGAAGAAATGCCGTCATAAGTTACGTAACGAGTACGTTCAAAACCTTTTCTCTGAGTAAGTTGGCCCGTCTTCGAAAAACGTCAATTTTACATTATAAGTACCAAATTTATTCAACCTATGTAATGCAGAATATAGTCAAAATTTATGTGTAGATATAATGTGCATTCTGAAGAAGCGTTATATTCATGAAATTCATAGATAAAAAAAAATTATTGCGAAAAAACCGTGTTACAGAGGCCCTGAATATCATAGTAGTTGCTATTCTTTGGAGGAGTTAAATCCCCTTGCTATGGTTGACAACTTTTCCAGTCCTTAAAAAAGAAAAGTTTTCTAATTGGTATTATTTCAATTATCATTCCAGAATACGCACACAAGTTTCTTTGGTTCAAATATTCTACTTATTTGAAGAAGACAACTTTAACTGTCATTTACGTCACTGGGTCACTTGTTTTCTATTAAAACCCATTTCTTCCATCAACCTTGAATTATATGTCGTTACTTTGTATGAACCGTCGAGGAAAATGCAAATATTAATTATCTGCAGCTGCATTTTTATTTGGTGCGAAAAAGTATTTGATTGAATTAAACAAGGAAACAAAAACCGGTGTAATTTTCTCCCGAAGCCAATCGTTTTTTATATAAAACGGCGCTGAAACAAAAAAAAAAAAAAAAAAAAAAAAAAAAAAAAAAATGAAAAATAAAAACTTTACTGGCAAGGCATTCTTTATCCGACGAGTGCATCAACAAAACGTCCAACGGCTGTAAATTTCAATATTACATTACGAAAATGGAAAGTTTTTTAAAACGCCGTATGGAAATTTTTGTTATTAGACAGCTAACAGACAAATAGAAAAGCAAACAAATAATTCCGAAAAGAAGCCTAACCTAATTTTCAGATATTATAGATTACAGCCAAATTAGGATAGACCTATATATGAAGAGCTGTTTATATGTTCAACAAAATTCTGAATCAATATAAATTGTTATTTACGCAAAGCATATTAAAAAAAAATATGTTAAATAAGTATTTGTAATTGTTTTTTTATTTTTTAATTTTTGGATAATAAACTACAAATCTCTTTAAAATGGACAGTAATCTTGTTAAGAAATCAAAATTAATTGCATTGTAAACTTGTTTATTGCTTGTCACTCTAGAATCCCTCAATAGAGATCTAGCTAAAATTAATTCTCTGTTTAAGTTATGGGGCATGAAGTTGAACCCTAACAAAACTCAGAGTATGATTGTAAGTAGGTCGAGGACTGGCTTGTCAATATCCGATCTCAGCATTGATGATTTTTCTTTAATTCTATATGACTTTTTTTAAAGTTTTAGGTGTGACTTAATAACAAATTTGTTTTTGAGAAGCATGTTCGGGCTGTCTCTTCCTCAATTACACACAAAATTGGCTTATTAAGAAGGTGTTTAGATTTTCGATGATCAATCTATTCTGAAGACGCGTTTTAAATCTTTAATTTTTCCTTGTTTCAATAATTGTTCTCCTATCTGGTCTCCGACTGCTGAATCTCATATTGGTTTGTTGGACAAGGACATATGGTCTATTAAATTTCTTATGCCTGACCTAGATATTAATCTATGGCACCGTCGTTCAGTTACTTTCGTTAAACATATGGTACAAGATATTTCATAATTCTGACCATCCTTTGTATTCAGATCTTCCCGGTCAATACCATCCTGCTCGTAATACCAGGTATGCAGTTAATTCGAATTGTCATGCCATCTCTATCATAAGGCTTAATAGGCCTACTACATGGTATTCAAGAAGTTTTATTCCAGCTGCGACATGTTGTGGAATGATCTTAATCCGGCAGATGAATCTGTAGAATTTTGAAAGTTTAAACTTGCAGCGAATGTTCTTTTGTTGAACAGGCTAACATAAGTCTCTTTTAAAACTTGGTATATGAAAGATTTGTATTAATGTCCTTACTGATCTTGAAATATTTTATGTTAATTGTTCATTACTGCTCTTGTGTTTTATTCATTTCTTTATCTCCTTTCATCACTGGGCTATTTTTGGAGCCTTTTGGCTTATAGCAACCTGCTTTTTCAAAAAGGGTTGCAACTTAGTTAGTAATGATAATGATAACAATAATAATGTGTCATACTCGTGTAAGATTTATATAACATCTCAAGCAGACTGGAATGGGATTTTGAGTGATATTTTAAACTTGATTGATCATAGTTATATATTATTGAGGCTGTTATTCTTTTGAAAAATATGATTGGCCTTGATTTTATTGCTGCCTTTGACCGTGTTAATCATGAGGCCCTCGTTTTCAAAATCAAACATTTGAGAGCGGGTGGGTCTCCTCTTAGCATATTGTTTAATATTTATGTAATAGATCGCAAAGAGTTCTTAATGATGAGCACTATCGTAAGTGTAGGAATATGACATATGGTGTTCCTTATGGTAGTGTTCTTGAACCTTTACTTTTCATAATATATACACATGACATGTAGTTTGTCCTAGAAAACCAGTTCATTGCATGTGCAGATGATGCTACTCTTTGCATCAATGAGGTACTGGCAGAACTAATCCGCTAGGTGGCTCTCGGCCGCTGGCTTGACAGCCTCGAATTTTGTGTGACCTATTACGATTTGTACACGATAACTATCATAAAATACCTCGAGGCCTACTTAAATTTACCAAAAATGTACAAACGATATCAATTCTTTGCTATAAACTCATTCCATTATTGACCAAGGTAGGGGTATCAGTTTCCTAGGCCTACAATATTTTTACATATCAATAGTTACTATTTATTATATATACCATTTGTTTTTTTCAATTCCAATTTTATCTATGAATTTTTAACGGCTTTCATATTTTTAATTTCGTCCAATTTCTGGTTTACAAAAGACGATTCTCTCATTTTTAATGATAATGTTATTTGCCTTTAGTTTTAGCCTAAGATGATAAGGTATGAAGATAAAAATCTTACAAGCAGAAGTACTTCATGGATTTATCAATACTCCATTGGTAATAAGAAGTAATGTTTCATAAGGTATATATATATATATATACATATATATATATATATATATATATATATATATATATATATATATATATATATATATATATATATATATATATATATATATATATATATATATATATATATATGTATATATATATATATATATATATATATATATATATATATATATATATATATATATATATATATATATGTGTGTGTGTGTGTGTGTGTGTGTGTGTGTGTATGTGTGTGTGTATATAGCTAGCCATAGTTAATGCTCAATCAGCGAGTCGATACTGTGATAAAACCTTGTTGAAACTGAAAGGAATTTGTCATGAGAGAAAACTTAAATTATTATTATTATTATTATTATTATTATTATTATTATTATTATTATTATTATTATTATTATTATTATTATTATCACAAGCTAAGCTACAAGTCTAGTTGGAGAAACTGGATGCTATAAACCCAAGGGCTCTAACAGCGAAAAATAGTCCACTGAGGAAAGGAAACAAGGAAATAGAAAAACTACAATGGTTGTAATGAACATCCAAAATAAAACAACATTAAACTGGATCTCTCATTTATAAACTATAAAATCCTCAAACAAAGAGGAAGAGAAATAAGATATAATAGCGTGCCTGCGATTGTACCCTCAAGGAGAATGACTTGATAGAACGATAAATGAGCATTTCACATTGCAACGTGAAGCATAAGCATTCTTTTACCGTCTGTTTCATGTGTCTATATATTTTAGATGAATGACATAAGTAGTCTGGTTGGTTGACTAGAAGTTTATAATTATAAAAGGATATAGAATAATTTGTTGTGAAATCGTCACTGTTAGATATGTCCCTCCCTTTGAGTTTTCACATCATTTGGCATATTTTGACCAATACTTTGAAAGTTATACGTTTTATCCAAACGTTGTTGTGATGCGAGAAATCAACATCTTAATATTGTTTTCACCTTTGTCGTTTCAGCCTTCAATTTGACAATATTAATTCTACCAAGCATTACCTTGTGCTACAACTTATATGGACATTGTAACTAAACGCCGCATGCTGGAATTCTCGTCTTGTGAGAAATGTCATGACAATAAAAGAAAGATGTTAAATGATCAGAGTTAACTTGAATGCTCTATCAGTTAATATATTGCTTCAACCACATGAGTACTAATATATTTTCATAACAATGTCAATTGTTTTTGAAATTTTATTTAGGTGTCCATGGTAAGCATTTGTTTGAATTAAAACATTTGGTAATTGAGTTTATTGGTTCTTTATTTCGGGAGATAAGGGACAGGCGAAAATATCTGGATTTCTGATGCCTAGTTGTGGTTTTCTTGTTGGAAACATTCACTTTGTTCGATTTTCAAAGGATCAGGGAGATATAAAAATCGTGACAGCTGTAATATGGGCTCAAATGAAGAAGGAGGCATCTACGTTTGAACGAGAGCCACGAATTATGCATTTCTGACAAAGAAAAAAAAAAAAAAAAAAAAAAAAAAAAAAAAAAAAAAAAAAATTTTCTTTAAAAATCTCCCTTACTAATGACTGGATCAGAATGGTACTTTGACACAGCATTCTATAGACCTTCCACTAATCTTTGATACTATAATGCCTTTTCAAATCCTGTAAAGTACGGTCTTTACTCTTGTCCTAATAAAGCCCAAGCCAATGAATTGGGTAAGTAGGTGAAGCAATCTGAATACCTACACTCCCCCGTACCTCCCCTCCCCTTCCCTCCCTCTGTCTTGACCCTCCTCCTATCCCTCCAATAACCCCCTTTTTGTTATTGTGTATGTCTAACAAACCTGAAGCTTCTCTTGCCTGTTAAATACTTAGTTTATTGTAAGCCTGTTCTATTTAGATATGGAATGGAAACTTAATTGAAATACATTTCTTCATTTACAGGGCAAAGTAACATACTATTCATTAATATGATGGGAAAACCTACTCGGTCAAACAAACACTGACACAACAAACTGCTTAGGCATAAACCAAGCAGATATGCAAATTACGATTGTTCATGATTAGATGAGTAAATACTGTACACCATAAAATTTTCAGTAGACATATATAATATTTGATTACATTTCCTCTACCTTTCAAGGAGGTAAAGCCAATCAATCTGACCTTATAAAAAAGTATGTTTCATAATATAAACACAGTTAAAAGATGCCCTCATGACACGTTCATCGAGTTATTTGAATAGGGGAAAAGTTATAAACTCCTTATACACCCTGACGAAATATAATAATATTATGAAATGTCATTGAAAATTATAACAAGAATTCAACATATCAATTCCAACAGTTATTAACAAATACAACAGGTTACAGAAAAGATATAGTAAGCGACACTGGAGAGACTATGAATGGGGATTACTGGAGGACAGGGAAGTCTAGGTATTCGAATTGCTTCACCTACTTACTCAATTCACTTGGCTTAGGCTTTATTAGGACTAGAGTAAACACCTTAATTAACTTGATTTGAAAATGCATTATAGTATCAAAACGTCGGGGAGGTCTATAGAGTGTTGTGTGAAAGTCAGATTCTGATCAAGTAATTAGTATGGGAGATATTAAAGTAAAACACACTATTTTTTGCCACAAATGCATAGTAGTGGCAACTCAAATCTTCCCGTACGTCATTCCATCTCCTGAATGTAGATCTTGGGTTGCTGAATCCCTTAACAGAGATTGAGTTAAGATTAGTGCATTGTGCAAATTATGTGGATGAAGTTGAACCCTAACAAAACTCAAAGTATGATTGTAAGTAGGTCGAGGATAGTGGCTCCTCAACATCCTGATTTCAGCATTGATAACGTTTCTTTAACTGTGTATGACTCCTTCAACATTTTAGGTGTGATTCATGCCAGCAAATTTACTTTTTGAGAAACACATTTGGTCTGTCTCTCCTTCAATTGCAAAAAAAAAAAAAAAAAAATTGGCTTATTTGGAAAATCTTTCAATATTTTCGGTGATCAGTCCATTCTGAAGAAATTTTTTAATTCTTTCATTTTTCCATGTTTTGGTTATTTTTCTCTTATCTGGTCTTTAGTTGTTTATTTTGTTCTGGATGTGTTTGACAGGAACTTACTGTCTATTTAATTTCTTGTTCCTGATCTAGATATTAATCTCTGGTGCCGTCGTTCAGTTTGTTCTTTATGCATGTTTTATACGATTTTTCATAATTCTGACCACCCTTTCCATTCAGATCTTCCCGAACAGTACCATTTGGTTTGTAATAATAGGTCTGCAGTCAATTCTAATGGCCATGCCTTCTCTATCATAAGGCTCAATACTGCTCAGTATTCTATAATTGTTATTCCAGCTATGACCAAACTCTGGCATGATCTTCCTAATCAAGAAGTTATATCGGTGGAACTTCACAAGTTCAAACTTGGAGCAAATATTTTTTATATTGAACTGGCTGACATAAGTCTACATATAACTCTATTTATATGATATAATTTTATCTATGAAAGATCTATTTTAAGGTTGTCACTGTTCTTAGTGTATTTTATTTAAACTGTTGATTAATTCTTGTGTACTTAGTACCAACCGTGTGTCACACGATCATACATAGCTCATTTTGTGTATATATTATGCTTGCATCTTCGCTATTCCCTCGCACTAAAAAGAATCTGAATAAACATGCCTGTTTTTCTCACTGGTAACAGTGTCGGTTTTGAATATGAAATTTCCTGTTGCCTTGAGCTTTTGTATATAAAGGAGAGTGTTCTATAATACACTCACTCAGTTGCTTTCATCCTGTCTTTGAGTCACAACCCTCTCTCGGCCCGTCACATTGATGACCCCGGAAGTCGACTCACTCTTCCCACCTTCCAACCCCCCTCGCCCCTCCATCGTTGGTACTATTGAGGACTCTACGGAAGTTAATGCTGCGGCTCCCCCATTGAAACTTTCATCAATCACCAGCAGAGAGGCATTTTCTTGGTTTCAGCGCACAGAAGTCCAGTTTTGCATCAAGGGCTTGACTCGCTCAACCACCAAAGCAGATTATGTTCTCGTGCCAATACTGGAGGACACCTTCCCGGAAATAACCGAGTGGCTTTTTGAACAAGGAGGCACCACAATAGCGAATGACGCCCTCAAAACATACCTTCTGCAGCAGTGCTCGCCGTCGCCAGCCGCCCGTATAGAAAAGCTTTTTCAGCTCTCGCAACAACCGTTGGGGGACCAAAGGGCTTCGCTCGCCCTCAGGGAAATGACCAGTATCGCTCGTCTGCAACCTGCCGCAGAGAGCACTCCTCATGAGTTGAACCTACTTCGTGCCCTTTGGATACGCCGTTTACCCGGACCTATACGCGCTGCCATACCCGATGTCGATAGTTTACCCATAAAGGACTTGATGACCAAAGCCGACGACTTTATGAACAGCCACTTCAAGACCTCCATCAAAGCCTCCACCCCGACGAAGAGGACTCCTATTCAACGTCAACCAAAGACGGGACTCCCAGTCTTCGCAAAATTCAGGCGTCTGGCACCGGAACAATTGACAGCCACCAAACAGACGTTCGCTGAAATGGACGAAATGGGCCTTTGCCAAAAGGCCTCTAGTTCATGGTCGTCACCCTTACACATCGTTCTGAAGAAAGATGGCTCCCTCCGTCCGTGTGGGGATAACAGGCGCCTGAACATGCAAACAGAACCGGATCACTACCCCCTCCCAAATATTGCCAACGTGAACTCCTACCTGCACAAAGCGAAGGTTTTCTCTACGCTCGACTTACTGAAGGGGTATTATCAGGTGCCTATGAACCCAAAAGACATCCCCAAGACTGCCATCACCACTCCGTTTGGTACATACACCTTCAATTACTCCTGCTTTGGCCTTCGTAATGCTGGGGCCATGTTTCAACGTCTCATGGAGGAGAACTTAGGGGACCTCCCCTTCTGTGTATGTTATGTGGATGACATACTTGTGTTCTCCTCCTCAAAAGTGGAACACCTCCGTCACCTGCGCATCGTGCTCGACCGCCTGCAACAAAACGGCCATGTAGTCCGGTACGACAAGTGTACCTTTGGCGCCAACGAAGTGTCGTTCTTAGGGCAACGCATCACTCCGGAAGGAGTCCATCCCCTCCCTGAGAAGGTAGCGGCCGTTCAGGACTTCCCCGCTCCCTCGACCATCAAAGCTCTGCAGGAATTCTTGGGCATGATCAACTATAATCACCGTTTCCTGCCAGCCATTGCAGCCACTCTTGCTCCCCTCTACGCCTCCCACAAGGACAAGCCAAAGGACCTGAAGTGGGGTCCCCTTCAAGAAGCGGCCTTCTGCAATGCAAAGAAGGCCCTATCAACTTTTCCTATCCCACATGCCCCTCTCCTTCTCTCCACCGATGCCAACGACGTCGCTACTGGTGCAGTACTCAAGCAGGTGGTCAGTGGCTCACCCTGCCTATTGGCCTTCTTCAGCAGAAAACTGACTAAGACAGAATCGGGATATTCTACCTTCGATCACGAATTGCTGGCGGTGCACTTGGCTGTCCATCACTTTCTTAGAAGGTACACCCTTCGTCATTTGCACAGACCACATTCCTCTGGTGCATGCCTTCACTCGACAGTCTGACGCCTGGTCTGCCTGTCAACGCTGACATCTCTCCGCCGTGGCTAAATACAATTGCACCCTTCAATACGTCCCTGGGAAAATGAATCCCGTTGCCGATGCCCTGTAAAGAAACACGTTAGCTGCCGTTCAACTGGGATTGGATTATAACGCCCTGGCTGAAGCCCAACGACATGATCCAGAGTATCAAGCATGTAGGACATCCTGCACGTCCCTCCATTTGGAAGACTTCCCCCTCGAAGACTCCAACATCACCCTTCTCTGTGATGTCAGTACTGGTAGACCACGACCTTGGATTCCTGCTCCCATGGTCCAGTAGGTGTTTGATTTTATTCACGGCCTTTCACATCCCTCGTGCCGTTCTACTGCACAGCTGCTGAAGATGAAGTTCATTTGGCACGGCATTTTTAAGGATGCTAAGGATTGGGTCCTTGCCTGTACTTCTTGCCAAACTTCCAAAGTACATCGACATACGGATTCAAGAGTGGGCACTTCTTCTCAATCTCAGCGTCATTTCGCACACACTCACGTCTACGTTGCAGGCCCCCTACCCACATCACAAGGACATCGTTACCTGTTTACCGTCATCGACCGCTCCTCTCGTTGGCCTGAAGCCATTCCCATGGAAACTGCAATGTCCGCCTTATGTACATCTACCTTACTCTCAGGATGGATTGCTAGATTTGGTATCCCTGAGCATATTACTTCTGACGGGGGAACCACTTTCACCTCTCCATTGTGGACATCATTAGCGAATCTCCTGGGCATCATCCTACATCAGACAACAGCTTACAACCCCGCTACCAATGGAATGGTTGAACGTTTTCCTCGCACCCTCAAAGCAGCTTTGATGTCCCGCTGCAAGGATTCCAACTGGTTTACTCAGCTTTCCTTGGTCCTCCTGGGACTAAGGACCACTCCTAAAGACGCCCTCGACGTCTCGGCAGCTGAAATGGTGTATGGCGACCTGTTGGTCGTCTCTGCCAAATTTTTTCCTTCTACAACCTCCTCCGACGATCTCCAGTGCATACATCACATCATGGGAAAATTTACTCCATGTCGCCAGACTTACAATCCCCTAGCGAAGCATCACATACCGACAGACTTGCACTCTGCAACGCAAGTCTTCCTGCTCAACGACAGTCCAAAAGCATTCCTATTAAACATTAGTGGCAAAGACTGGGTCTCCATTGATCGTCTAAAACGTGCTTATCACCTGCCAGATGACCCGCCTACAGTTCGCCTCTCTAGATCAGGGCACCCTATTTAACATTTACAGTATGTAATTTTTAGGGGGGGAGCCATGTACTAACCATGTGTCACATGATTGTACATAGTTAATTTTGTGTATATATTATGCTTGTATCTTTGCTCTTCCCTCACATTAAAAAGAAACTGAATAGACATGCCTGTTTTTCTCACTGATAACGGTATCAGTTTTGAACATGAAATTTCTTGTTGCCTTGAGCTTTTGTATGTAAAGGAGAGTGTTCTATAATAAACTCTGGACTCGAAACTACGCACTGAACCGAGAAGTCAGAATCACTTTCCAAGGAAAAATCACTGAGTTCATTCCCCTAGAATACGGTACACCACAAGGAGGCATGCTAAGCCCTTACCTTTTCAATCTACTAATGGAAAACTTAGCACTTTAAACCTCCCAAATGGGGTGGAAATTTTCATATATGCCGACGATATATGCATAGTATGTCCACATAAAGCTCATACAAGAAATGTCACTCAAAAAGCACTTGACATGATCCAAGCCAAATGCAATGAACATGGCCTAAAGATCAACACCAACAAAACAAAAGCAACACCTATAAGACATTCGCAAAACCCTCAGAACTTCACACTGAGGGGTGAAGACATCAAATAAATGAGTCAATTCATGTACCTTGGGGTAACCATTAGCAAAACCCTATCACCAGCCAATGAAGTAACCTACTTCAGAGAGAAGACAAAGATTCGTCTATCAGCCATGAAACAAATGACCTCCCTAAACAAGGAGTATCAAATAACCTCCTAAGACTGTTTTATCTACAAGCAATTCGATCCCATATCGATTATGCGGCACCCACAATCACTGCATTGACTAACACTCAAAAAGCATCATTAGAAGTAGTCCAAAACAATGCTATGAGACTTATTAGTGGCTCTCCAATGTGGAAAAGACTCTGCTGACTTAGAGCAGAAACCAACCTAATTCCCCTGTCAGCTAGGATTGACATTAGGAATAGCA
Organism: Palaemon carinicauda; assembly: GCF_036898095.1. Classification (NCBI taxonomy): domain Eukaryota; kingdom Metazoa; phylum Arthropoda; class Malacostraca; order Decapoda; family Palaemonidae; genus Palaemon; species Palaemon carinicauda. Next base: position 112,258,030 of record NC_090728.1, on the reverse strand, counting down.
GCATTATATTCAAGACAATCATCGCAGACAGAAAAAGCCCACTCAACAATAAAATAAAAAGGCTTCTACCTCTTGCTGAAGAACTGGATCCACCAAATTCCCATGCAAAGAAACTACTAGATACACTCAGAAGGATGCAGATGCAAAATGAGGCTCACAAAACCAAGGGACAACAAAAGCACGAGGGATACAGTCCTCCTGCCCCTTGGGCTCATGATCCTATCAAATACAATTTCACCATCCTATCAGCAGCAAGCAAGGCTCTCTGCACACCAGAGCAACTCACTGAAGGTGCAAAAAATGCAATCATGAATACACCTGCGCCTCACACCTACTATACGGATGGATCAGTAGACCATGAAATCCCTGCAGCTGCTGCTGCAGTTATCTCTACATCAGGATATGAAGAAAACTGGAGACTTTCCAACCATGCCTCCACACTGCAAACTGAACTAGTGGCCATTGCAAAAGCTCTAGAACACTCTGCGAACCAACAAGATGGGAACACAATGATCCATACAGATTCAAGAGAAGCAATTCTGGCCCTCAGCAACAAGGAACCTACAGAGAATGTTTACCTCATCACTGCAATTCAATTCTTAGCCTTGTTCTACCAAAGCAAAATCAGGAAAGTTACCTTGAATTGGATTCCAAGCCATACTGGAATCTCTGGCAACGACGAGGCCAATCACCTAGCCAAATCGGCCTTAATGTGCCAAACCATTGGCATTACTCTACAACCTTCATTAAAAACCATCAAGAATCAATTGGCTGCCTACTACAACATCAAAAAAAGCTAGTGAAGTAAGGAAAGCCTTCCTAGATAGATCAAGATCTGCAAAGTGATATATTGAAGCGACAAACATATTACCGCACCCAATTGCCAGGACCCAGTAATCATCTGCAGACTGCGACAGGGATATCTATGCAATTGGCAAATTATCTTAGATAATGACGAAGACCCTGCAGCACAGCATAGACCAATAAGACCGTGCAAGCACTGTAACCAAGACACAGAAGAACCTCTACAGCACTATCTACAGCAAACAAGCCTACTTCGGCAGGATCTTACTCCCGACAATCATGCTAATACAACAGCAATTGTCAAACACATAATTGACAATCAGAACACCCTCTCAGCCTTTCTCCACAGCTACCCTCCACCGAGATAACGTTGCAACAACACCAACGAGCAATCTAAGCGGCAATTGAAGAGAAACCTTCTTATCCCCCCTGCAATTCTATGTTGGGAGCAGAACGATTGTTGGTGGCTGAGGCAACAACTTGTACTCCTTATAAGGAGACAGTTTTGTCTTCCCGTCCTGTTTTCAGCTTGGAAATGGGGTCAGAGTCGTCGGCAGTCTTTTTGACTTGCAATATATCTTTCTCTCCTCCAGCCAATCTTCCTTGCTGGAATCAGAACGGGTGCTGGCGGCTGAGGGCAATAACTTGTACTCCTTATAAGGAGACAGTTTTGCTCCCGTCCTTTTTTCAACGTTGAAAATGGGAACAGAGCCGTCAGCAGTCTTTTTGGTATCCAGCATCTTTTTCACCTTCAATCTCTCTTTTCCTAGTTCAGGCATCCCTCCCAACCACCTTTGAAAGTCTCAATAAATAAAATCATAAGTAACCTTTATTTTTACTTTTTTTAATATTCAGAGATACAGGAATTTTTTATTCTATCCTATCTCTACTACTAAAACTACTACAATTCCCTCCTTTCAGCTCTCTCCCACTCAGCTGAAATCTCACACTATCCCTCTATCTCACAACTTAAGCTTAAACCACTATGAAGTTTTTTTTACTTCACCTGTATCAACATATCCAACTAAAACATTTCAACTCCTTCCTGAGCTCTCCTACTTATCGGGACTTACTACTATAATTCTTTTTCTCTAACTGAGACTGGAGCCAGTGGGCTCATGGGAAGGCATCCCCTTCCCACAGTCAATTACTTCTTTCTCAAAACAACCCATCACAACCCAGAAACCTATCCCAATATCCTAAAATAAATGTTGCAGAATGTCCCCTACCCAACTACCTATCCCAATATATCCTACCAAAACACTTACGGGCTGCAAGATTACAAAAGCCCGCGTCTGGCCAAAAGGGTCAGGCAATCTTCAACAACAACAACAACAATAATAAACTCACTCAGTTGCTTTCATCCTGTCTTTGAATCGCAATCTTCTCTCGGCCCGTCACAACTTTTTTTATTTCCTTATTTCTTTATCTCACTGGGCTATTTTTCCGTTGGAGTCCTAGGGCTTATAGCTTCCTTCTTTTCCATCTAGGGTTGTAGTTTTGATACTAATAGTAGTAATAATAATAATAATGATAATAATAATAATAATGATAATATAATACTGGTATGAATATATATATATATATATATATGTATGTATATATATACATAAATAAATATATATATATATATATATATACACGCCCACATATATATATATATATATATATATCCATATATATGTATATATATATATATATATATATATATGTACAGAGAGAGAGAGAGAGAGAGAGAGAGAGAGAGAGAGAGATGTGTGTGTGTTTGTTTGTGTGCGTACGTTTATGTATATACTATGTATGTGTACTGTATATCCATGTATGTATATACATATATATGTATATATATATATATATATATATAGTGCATATGTATATACTATATTTATTATGTATGTGAATATATATATATATATATATATACACACAAATATATATATATATGTATATATATATATATATATATATATATTATGCATATTTTCATACTGTAGGTACATGGAAAGACACATTTCACATGTACCAGTATTGTCATGATTATTATTATTCTATGTATTATTTACTGCATTATCATGATTGTTATTATTGTACGCATTATTATCCGTATTATGTACTTGCAAGCATTATTTCAAATGTTGTATATCATTAGATTAATTCCTCTAATATTATTGATATGATATGGCAACATTGAGTCAGCATTGGCAACACTTATCTGTTGTGTTCCCACGATGCAGTCTGTTCGTCTTCGTCCCCTTAGCTGATAAGTTATCTTTCCTTGTATCCCATGTCTCGTGTGTATTTGCTCTAATAGACATTGAGAACCTACTTTTTAAGTTGTATCCTTGCCCCACCAATTAAGGTTAAGGAAGTTACCAACACGTACATAGCACAGTGATCTTGCAGTGTCATATTAGGAGAACTTTTTTTCAAGACGTGGCCAACAGGAACCGGTCGACGCCATTAATGGACTCTCAGTTCGAATGTGAATTCGTTGAAATTCGATTTATTCATATTTCATATGCATTGCAGTGATGCAAGTAAACAGTGAAGTGTTGTGTAGTGCATTGTACTTTTATAGTGCTCTTTTTTTTACGTCCCAGTGTTTTTGCTGTGCTATTTCAAGAAGCAAGCAAATAGTCTGTTGGGACTCTGCGTGACCTCATCGGGTGTCATCCATCGTCACGGAGTGACTGCCAGAGTGCCAGTGCCCAGGGTTGCCAAATAACTTGACATCCAAACCGCGATGCAAAGCCTCAAAAGTAGCGGCAGTTGCTTCAAAAGTAGCCCAATTATAGTAACTTAGCCATCATTAAATTGGCACTAAAAACTATTGATATATACTATAGAAATATATTAGTGGGGCGGGAATCGAAATCACTCAACTAAGCTTTGGAAGTAGAGTATGATTACGAAAAATTTACATAATTTCTATTAAAAAATACAGAAAATAAAGCCGTATATTTTTTTTGCAAAATTAATTACTAGTTGAATGACATTTAACAATATTAAAATCAGCAAAATAAAAGAGGTTTGTTGTTCATTCAACATAATCATAAAAGGATTCAATTAACTAAGTTTAATATAGTATATTTACATTGGTGATTGTAGTTTTAGAATTTTTTAATTAATGGAAAAAAAGAAGGTTTTTACAACAAAGGTTCAGTTAGCAAACGTGGTTATGGTGACTCTTCGTTCGATGAAGTTAGTTCTATCACAAAAGATTTAATGAATTAGTTAATACAGACGTCATTTTTCATGTCTTCCTTTATAATATTATCAGTATACTTAAAAGCCTTGACCCAATTTGCCTTGCAAATCGGAAACAAAGTCGTTTTGGATAGGTTGATCGCATCTGTGACACGTTTGATTGCTTGGTCAGTTACAAATTAACAGTTTCCTTATCCTTTTCCCACTTAAAAAAAAAAAGCTGATAGACATTGTATGCAGGGTTAAAATATGTACTATAATTATGGTACATGTACTCTTCAGGGCTTGCGTACGATGTACAATAATGCCCGTACAATGTACCATAATTTCAACCTCTCTCTCTCTAGAAAAATAAAGGTCGGAAATGGTTTCAGCGGACAATGAAGCTATAAGTGAAGAATCTGACCTTGGTTAAAACCTGCAGATTAACTGATTTAGCGTGTTGGTTAATCTTGTTTTTGACTCGCAGGTGTGAGAAAACCAATTATCCAAATCTTAATCCCTAGCCTGTGTATGTCTGGCATGGAAGGTCTAAGCAATCTACAACAATGGTTTAAACTGTCTGTGAACTAATAAAATTTGAAATAGCATAATCGATCTACATTTCCACTTTTAAATTATTAGTATTAAAGAAATTGCATTTGTAAAGACAATTTAAACAATTTATTGGCGCCGCGGTTTATTTTTCCAAAGTAGCCCAATTTCAGGCAAGTAGCGGTACCATTTTATAACCCGCAGCAAGGTGTTCAAAAGTAGCCCCCAATTGGGCAGGTAAACCGCGGGTTTGGCAACACTGCCAGTGCCTGAGGCAGAGTTGCTGCTCTCCTCAACTCGGAGTTGCTGGTGGACGTGTTCATGCATATGCGCAGACACTTGCTTGCATTAAACTTTTATTATTACTATTGTTTTAAAACAGCTCGTGTTGTTTTTGATAACTTTGTTGGAACTGTATTTTTGCCCAGTGCACATCGAAAGTAATAATGGCCTCGACAGATATACTTGCAGAACAGTTAGAAGAGCCCTCAGAAGAGGGGCCATTCAGTGGTGTGGGTGCCCACAGCGTCGATGCTGCCCACGTCCACAGTGTTGGAGGAGTGTTGGAGAGTACTGCCTCTCCCTCCCCACCACTCTTGAGTTCCCACTACTATTCCCCGTCTGCCTCTAAAGTTACCGGGACTGATTTCCTCGCTTTAATTCGTTTTTTAGAGGAATCTCGCTTGTATGAGGATGAAAGAAGAAGAAGGGAAGACGAAGCAAGAAGACAAGAAAGACAACGAAAGAAGAAGGGAACAAGAAGCAATTCGCCTAAGAGAGGATGATCTTAGAAGAGAAGAAGAAAATGCAAGGTTTACAGCTCTCATTCAAACTCTTGCCCCGATCATCCATTCTCATCCAGGCAATCATACACCTGGAACAGAGGTGAATTCTAACTCCAGTCAACCCGCTCTTCCACCTCCACAGAAGGCAACAGCCCAAACGTCACCCCCACTAAAGGCAGATGCAACATTCCAAATGTTCAGAGAATGGAGACGCCGGAGGGATGACTATGCCGTTATGGTGGATCTTTCTAAGCTTCCACGTGTAAAACAAATGATCCGGATGAGGATGTATTTAACCCTTGAAACACAGCGTGTTTTAGAACACACACTGCAGATTTCTCCCTCTTCAGATAAGTCTGTAGACAAAGTCCTGGATGCTTTACAGTTGCATATAAAGGAACTAAGGAATGAAGTCCTTCGCCGAAGAGAGTTGCTTAGCTGTAAGCAAATGGAAGGAGAATATTTTGCTGTTTTCTACGTGAGACTTCGACGCATCGCAGAAGTTGATTTGTGCCCAGGTAATGCTGCTGCTTGTGAAGAGACCCAAGTGAAAATGATTATCTTGATGTGTATTCAAGATGCAGAGTTGGTTCAAAAGTTGATTGCCGTGGACGCCAACTCTCCTCTACAAGATTTTGTCACAACCTGTCGATCGTATGAGGCAGCTAAAACTTTAACTTCTGCCCACCCAGCCAGTTGTGTGCTGTTTCAGCCTACAGGAGAAGCAAGAAATCAAGTGGGAAGCCTCCACTTTCACCGAAGTCCTCTAAGCCAGCCGTTTTATGCCGGTACTGCGCCCGTCAGCATGAACCTGATAAATGCCCTGCTGCCAACAGTACTTGCAAAATCTGTGACCCTGTTGGCCATTGGTCTAGGACGTTGAAGTGTCCTGCCAGCAAAGTCCAGTGCCGTCATTGTCACCGCATTGGACTTCGATATATGCTGCAAGGATAACAAGAAAAATGGTCATCGAGACAGATCTTCAAGCAACAGTGGTGCCTCTGCAGTCTCCAGCAAACAACAAGATTCACGGACCAGCTGTCGTCGCTTAGGATCGCCTTCCACCATCTCCAAGATGCCCAAACCTATCTGTGTCCTCTTGTCATCTGGCGAACTTAACTCTCGCATCAAGATGTTACCCGACACAGGTGCCGACGTCACCGTTATCGGACAGTAACACCTGGACACCATGGGTATCTCTAAGAGCTGCTTGCAACCACCTTCGTTGAATGTGACGTTCACGGCATATGCATCTCCAATGTCACCTGCTCTGGGTATATTACAAGCTACCCTTACCTTAGGGAAGCGATCATGTCTTGCCAGTATTCAGGTTCATGAAAATGTGGAAGTTCCCCTTTTATCCTATGGCCATTGTCAAGAACTGTCCATAATATCTCCAGACTTCCCCAAACCCATTTTAGAAGTTAAACATGTCATAGATGCAAGGAAATCTCAGCAACTACATCACCTTCAGCAGCCAAGGAATACTTTCTTCAGGAATTTAAAGATGTGTTGGTCTTGAAAGAAGATTTGAAAACAGCTCCTCTCAAGCCCATGGCTGGTCCTCCCATTAGAATCCACCAAAAGGATGGTGCAGTGCCTTTCGCCATCCACACCCCCAAGACAGATTCCATTTGCTTTTAAGGACCAAGTCAAAGAAGAGCTTGATTCTATGGTGGCCCAAGGGATAATCAAACCAGCTGGTGATGACCCATCAGTTTAGTGCCACTCTCTTGTCGTCGTCGCCAAGAATGGAACAGGTACACGTATCACCGTTGATCTAACCAAACTGAACAGCCAAGTGTCTCGTCCAGCCCACCCTTCACCCACAACCTACACGGCTTTTCATAGTGTGGACCAGAAGTCCCGTTTCTTCACCACAGCTGATGCTCTTTACGGGTACTGGCAGATGGAACTGGCTGAAGAAGATCGTCACCTCACCACCTTTATTATGCTATATGGTTGGTTCATACATTACAGAGGACCGATAGGCTTCGCAGCTACTGGAGATGCCTTCTGCCTGCGAGGTAATATGGCCCTTCAAGGTGTCCAAAACTGTGTTAAGGTGATAGACGATCTCCTTCTCTACGACGAAAATTACGTTACCCACCTTCATAGTATCCACGAAGTGCTCACCAGGTGCCGGAAGTTTGGGATCACACTCAATAAGGACAAATTTGTGGTCGCTGCCCCCTCTGTGAACTTCTGCGGATACATGCTCTCAGGAGACGGCATCTCAGCTGACCATCAGAAAGTCAGTGTTATCAAGGTTTTTCCGACCCCTGCTAATCTGACAGACCTCAGATCTTTTATGGGATTGGTCAACCAGTTAGCAGAGTTTACACCTGACATCTCCATTGCAGTCCAACCTTTACGCTTCCTGATGAGTCCCAAGAGAACATTTGTCTGGACTTTTGACCATGATGAAGCCTTTCAACGCGTCAAGTTAGCCCTCACCAGTCCACCAGTTCTTGCCCTCTTTGACCCAGACCTACCTGTTGTTATTCAGACGGAGGCTTCACGCCTCAATGGCATTGGATATGCTCTCCTGCAGGACCATGCTAATGGACACCTGCGTCTAGTTCAGTGTGGTTCTCGTTTTCTTGCCGATGCAGAGACATGTTACGCTACTATTGAGCTCGAGATGCTAGCCGTTGTCTGGGCAATGTCAAAGTATAGGCTATACCTAGTTGGCCTCCAGCACTTTACTCTGATGACGGATCACCGACCCCTCATCCCTATTCTGAAAAGCTATACACTGGATGGCATCAAGAACTCTCGTCTCCAGCACCTAAAGGAGAAGATCTCGCCCTACATCTTTACAGCTTTGTGGCATGCTGGGAAGTTGCTCTGTGTTCCAGACGCATTGTCTCTAGCCCCAGTCAGCCACCCCACACAGGAGGACAAAATCTCAGGTGCTTCTTCTGCTGCTCATCTTCAGACTGTCATAGCCATGAACACCGTTACTCTTTCAGACGAGTCTTCAGCTCAGGATGCCGAACGGATACCTCAGGATCTTCGCGACACAGAGAGAACAGATCCTTCGTTTACGCGTCTACTCAATTGTGTCACATCAGGATTCCCTTGCAACAGATATGACTTGCACAATTCTTTACTCCCATATTGGAAATTACACGCAGATATCTACGTCGATGGTGACCTCGTCCTGTATGGAGTAAGAGTTGTAGTTCCTGCCGCCCTTCATCGCTGCACCTTGTCCCACTTGCATGACAGCCATAGGGGTGTGGAAGCAACCAAGTGCAGAGCAAGGCAGTCAGTTTTCTGGCCCGGTATCGATTTTGACATCGCCAATACAGTCGGAGCTTGTGAGGCATGTCAGACATTGCAGCCATCTCAGCAGCAGGAACCTCTACTGAATGACAACAATCCAACAAGACCCTTTGATTCAGGCTGACTTCTTTGTTGTTGCAGGGAAGTCTTTCCTAGTCGCCGTCAATCGCTTATCAGGATGGCCTGTTGTCGCCCCCTGCAAAGGCGATACTACCGCTTCTAATACCATCAGGATCTTCTGCCGCTACTTCCGTGAAGTTGGTGTTCCTCTTTGCCTTAGGACAGATGGAGGGCCACAATTCACTATCGCAGAGTTCAAGGTTTTTATGAAGAGATGGGGAGTTCGACACATAGTAACCTCACCCCACTACCCACAATCGAATGGTCTTGCCGAAGCTGCTGTGAAGTCAATTAAGCACCTCATACTGAAAACAGCACCATCTGGCAACATCAATAATGAAGATTTTGA
>NC_090728.1:112241440-112243940 GCF_036898095.1 Palaemon carinicauda | reverse complement strand
TATATATATATATATATATATATACAGTATATATAAAATTAATAGATAGAATAGGCTTATATATCTTTGACGATACCGTAGGAAATGGTAAAAATAAACACAGTATATAAAAGAAGAAAAGTTTAGATATATCCCAAATATATATTATAATCAGAGGAACTAAAACGCAGGGAAGACCGAACCCACCTCATTTTTAAGTTGAATTAATTGATAGTTGAACCACATAGTAAATTGGTTGCTAGCAATCATACACTTGTTTTTATTTCAGTAAATTTTTCCTGATGATCGAGGCTCGTCTCTTGTGTATATTTGATTATAGCTAGCTCGCTTATTTCTAATATATATTTCTGATGATTTGTGTGCCATCTTAGATTTCATTTCTCATTTCAATCAACTGCCTTATACTATTTATAATCCAATTTATTTCTATTCCTTGTGAAAATATCATATATAGCGAATAGATTGTTTATCTTTGGTCTTTCTTTCGTACTCATAAGTGAATATAAGATTTTTGTGTTTATAAAGGTATTAATGAAAATATAATTCTAAAACATTGCCTATTCCTGAGTTTTTCAAGAAAGGAATTTGAAAAGTAATCAAAATGTAGTGGGGTGTGTGGGCAAGTAATTTGCTGAAGTTTTCCATATTCCACATTAACTTGCCTATCACTAATTTGCTTCGTATGTCTGCTATGGTGCCAGTCAATTCATTTCATATTGGGCTACCTATCTGAATCAATACCCAGTAATCATATACTGACATTTTTTTTTTTTTTTTAGAAAAGCATAAAATAAGCAGAACTCGGCCAGAGAACCATAATTGGTTCCATTGAACGGGGGCAAAAAATAACAACTGAAGAATGGAGACTGTTAAAGGCAACCATTAGACTCTCTCTCTCTCTCTCTCTCTCTCTCTCTCTCTCTCTCTCTCTCTCTCTCTCTCTCTCTCTCTCTCTCTCTCATGTGAGACTTCATTTTCAAAGTCACCTTTAGCGTCGCGGGTAAAGGCCAAGAAACTCTTAATAACAGAAGTTTACAGCGATGAACACCAAACGTTTGAAATACTTTAAAGTAGTTAACGTAAGTTATGAGATTTTTGTATAGACTCTGTTATTAATCAAGTTAATATAATTACAAAAATAAACGTAATCAGATATCCTCTTCAGGTGCAATAATCTCTGCAAACCATGTATGGAAAGGATTTTAGCACCATGTTCAATTCAATCTTTATTAATTTCACTTTAAATTTATGTTACCTATATCAATTTGGTCGAAGGAGTCAGAAAAAAAAGTCTGATGAAAAGATGCTTGGTTCTCTGTTGCAGCTGGAGTTTTATATAAGTTTAATGGCATAGTATATGATTAATGATTTGGTATAAGGTCAATAATATTGTGACTTTCAATCAGGTTTCACTATTTTTCCTTGCGAGAGATCATATTTCTGCCATTTGATAGCAAATGATATATCATTTAGATGTCGTTTCCTTCCCATTTATGAGGACATTAGGAGATGTATCCTATTCCCATCCCCAAGCATGTCTCGAGATGAGCATTCGTATGATTTACAGATAGAAGATCGTCTTATTCATTATCTTAACACAGCAAATCTGTTTTTGTTCGTAGCTAAATATTACGGCAATTGAGATATAGGTTTGCTAAAGCTCACAAGGAAATTGCAACAACCCAATATTTCACCATAACATGGATAAGCGAAATGCTGAACATTTATTTGGTTGTATTTATATAATATTCTGGCTGTTAGGAAGAAAGCGCTGAGGTTTTAGTTATAATCAATTGATCTATAGTTAATGCGTTTACAACCATGTAGCAAATGTGGTTGCGTTTATTATTCATGATACAATCAACAGCAAAGAACAAAATTTAGCAATGAATATGATTTATTGCATTCGTTTTCATCACATTTTCCATTTACATTAACAATAATTCGGCTATTATAGAAATATTTCTTCAGAGAGCATGTATTTCATTATATTTTTACCTCGTCAGAATATCAACTGTTGAGTATTATAAGTAATTTTAGTTCATAGGGCCTCAAGATTATTTAACAAGAATGTCCTCCAGCAATGGATCATATGGCTACTACAAATAGAGAAAGACACTAAATTTTCTAAGCAAAACCCATGACAGGAGTACTGTAGTACAATTTGGCTGATTACCTGGTAAGGAGAGTTTGCCATGAGCCCGATTTTTGTGTTACTATATCCCCATCATCAAAATCATTATTAAGCTTTATATAATAGAATATGGTTAACTAATATAAAAGAATATATGTACAAACCTATTAAATCCTATATGAAAGAAAAATATAAAAGTAAAGAAAAAAATAGAATTCTCACCACCAGCGGTGAAGAAGGTTTAGCTTGTCAGAGGGGAGAAAGCTAATATCAGCTTTTAAATGTACAAAACCAATATGTTGGCACTCCATGGGATTTTCATCTCGTAGTAAAGGCATTAAAAATGAAAGGGGGATGGTATAACAT
>NC_090728.1:112208940-112233940 GCF_036898095.1 Palaemon carinicauda | reverse complement strand
GGCATTGTCCGTACATGTTGTGGAAGGTGGTTCGTTAATAACATGATTTTTATTAAATGGATCTCTAACGGAATCACAAAACTGTTCTTTCTTCTATATATTTCGATACAGTCATTGTGAGAGTTTGGAAACCAAAAATAAAAATGCTGAAGTAAGTTTGTGTGATATGAAATATAAAATGTTATGAAAGCGATGTTGAAAATCTTATGTTTGTCGATGATGCGATGCTAATTGGAGATGAATAAACAGACGTTGAATGACCCTTGAAAAGGGGACACAATATAAATGGGAAAGTCAATAAAAGTAAAATTATGAAGAGAAGTGGTTTATTGATATGCGTGGGGAAAGAAGGGAGTTAAATGAGTCTTATGTTTTAAATGTCAGATATTTGTAGGGTAATGATAAATGACAAAATTAATAAAAGAAAAAAAAAACAGAAAATACATTAGAAGCTCTTAAAGTCTTAAGCAACAGAAAAGCGTTAAGAGAAGAAAGCTTTTGAAGTTTTGAAAGATTTTTTTATTATGATTTTATTTGTGGGGATGTAAGTTTTATATTGGATTCAAATAGTGAAAGATGATACCTGTAATATAATTATATTTGTATGTGGAATAAGAAGTGCAGTAAGCACAAGAAACGTAGATAAGGTAACATGCCTAAGACAAAATCTGAGTGATGTGCAGAGTAGCATTTAGTGGTGGGTTGTAAATGATATGAATGTTCAAGATAGAAGTGTTGTAAAATAAAGAGCAAAAGAATATATTTTAACCATGAATTATTCATAGACTAGTTACTATAAATATTAATCATCAGTGTTCAATAATATCTTCTCTTTGACTTTTTCCCGTCCATATGTAACCAATGAACATTCTTCAACGGGCAAACTCCCTTGGAAACACTGATTGTCTCGTTTAATGAACATTCAATTTATGAAGTCGTATCTAAATATTAGTGTAGGATTAAGGTAAATTTATCATGGTAGATTGACCTGATTAAATTGAGATACCGCCCCCTTACTCTATAACTTTTTATGCTAAAACAATGTTTATAAAAACAAACTGGTGCAATCATTATCCCATGATAGAAAAGAATCATAGGAAATTGAAATCACTTATCATAAAAGAAATATTGTTAGGTGAATATGTCATATAAACGCCTTTTAATCATGCACTTCTAATAATTTACAGAAAAGTATCAAACGCGTGTATTTCAAAATGCTTGAACTATTGTATTTGTTGTGTCCAAGATGTATTATATAGTTTTCCTCAACTAAAATTTATAACATAGCTATCTCTTATTATCACCTAAGTAGAAATAGTGTAGATACAGGTATATATTTAGGCTTCCTGATAATCGATAACATAGTCTCATACAACTGGAATCTCTCTTATCTTACTGACCCGTTTTTAACGCAATTCAACAGATATATATGTTAAGGATTAAATTTAATACATGCTTTACTTTAAACCCATTTATCTATAAAGGTAAAATCCACCTCGATAAAATTTTGTATTTTTTGTAAACATAGATAAGTAGAGTCAACCGCACATAATCACTACATTATTTAATCGCCTTTATTTAATCGTATTACATTCGAATCATAGTGCACTGTGAAAAAAAATGTATTCTCTTGTTACAAACTGCAGAGGAATCAAGTTTATTTCCATAATGTTACATATGATATCATTCCCTCAGACGTGTATCACTGTTCAGATACTCTTCAACATTTTTCAATACAGATGCAGTTGTTAACATTCCTCACGTTCCTCTCCATCATATGTCGATTATCCGATTAGACCTTTCTATGTACAACCACGTTGGGTCGATTCCTTAATCACTCGGAAAGTGGATGAGGGGGGGGGGGGGAGATGTAGCTCTTCTCTTTTGTTCCACTTCTTATTTCTTGGATATTGTGATGCAAGAGGTCGGAGAAAGAGCTATGGCTGTAGATGTGTGGAGAGTTGCGAGATAAGAAAATGAATCGTGAATGGTATTTGGCTTTGTTGATGTTTGCAAATGATCATGTAGTAGTTGGGGAATAGAATCTTCAGAAGCGGGCAAGAGAGTTCAAAGAGGAAAACGTTGCAAGTTAATCTGAGATCGAGTTAAGGGATGAGGATAAATTGAAGCTTAGATGATCGAGCCCTAAATGTTAGTATGGAAGGTGAAACCTCATAAGTAGATGATTTATATAATTATCTTAGAATAGATATAAGAGATGACGTCACAATGGGAGAAGAGATGAGTCAAATAATCAGAGAAATGCTCGAGCTAGCTAGATGCGTACTAAACATTAGAAAGAAACTTGAACTATCTAAGGAATAGTTAAACCATCTTTGATTAATGGATCTTAAGGGGGCCATTAAATGAAATAAATAAAAAAAAATTAAGTTTCAAACTGTTGATATTATCTGTTTGCGTAGTTTATGTAGCATAACAATAATCAATGGAATAAAAAAATTGCAGAGATGACCATAAGTGGCAAAAATTTTAGCTGAGCAAAAGAATGAATTGCTTAGTCACATGGAAAAGGGCAACAGTAGAAGTAATAAGATTATGTAATTAAGAAGTTTGAAGAGATAGGAGTAAAGGAAGGCCTAGAAAGTATGCATAGATGTGTAAACGAAGCATTGGATAGGATGAACTTTGATAATCAGAAAGTAAAGGTTTGTACTAAAATATTGTTAAATATTGTAGTGTGTGCAAAGAGAGGGATTTTTGACGGGCAATTTATGAATTTTCTCTGTAGTTATATGAAGCTTCTAATGTTGAATATGTTTTTACTGCACATGGACATCATCCACTGCTCGGCTTCAAAAGGATTATTTGAGCAGTGACTGTTTCTCTTGTGGAGCTATCCAACAGTACAGGAGAGAGTTTAATGTTTATACAAACACACACACACCTCTCTCTCTCTCTCTCTCTCTCTCTCTCTCTCTCTCTCTCTCTCTCTCTCTCTCTCTCTCTCTCTCTCTCTCTCTCTCTCTATATATATATATATATATATATATATATATATATATATATATATATATATATATATATATACACACACACACACACACATATATATATATATATATATATATATATATATATATATATATATATATATATTACATACATACATATATATGTATATATAAATATATATATACATATATATATATATATATATATATATATATATATACATATATATATATATATATATATATATATATATATATATATATATATATATATATATATATAGATATATATATGTATATGTATGTATATATACATATACATATATATACATATATATTATATATATGTATATATATACATATATTTACATATATATCTCTAAATATATACATATATATGTATATATATATATATATATATATATATATACATATATATATATATATATATATATATATATATATATATATATATATATATATATATATATATATATATATATATATTAGTGAAGACTGAGCAGCCTGTCCCTGATATATCATATTCTTGTAAAATTTATATGAAATCCCAAGCAGACTGGAATGGGATTTTACATGATCTTTTGTGCTTGAATTGGTCACAATTATATAATAGTGTAGATCCTGTTGTCCCTCTGAATGAGAATCTAGTCAACATAATTGATAGGCGTATCCCTTCTCGTGTGCTAAGGTACCGAGTGAAGGACAAACCGTGGTTCAATGATGATTGTAGACGTGCTTTTTTGGAGAAGCAGGAGGCCTATCAACTTTGGAAGGGTAACAGATCAGATTTGACCTGGAACAACTATACTCAGCTTCGAGCTTTTGCTCAGAGAGTTTATGCCTCAACTGAAAAGGAGTACAATTTAACCATAAAAGAAACACTTTCTGGTACAACTCAGGAACATAAATGGTGGTCTACCCTTAAATCTGCACTCTTTGGTGTAGATGCAACAGTTTCTCCTTTACTTAAACCAGATGGCTCAGTCACTCACTGTCCAAAGGAAAAGGCAACTCTTTTGGCTGATGTTTTTGACAGTAAACAGAGTAATGAAAAACTTGAACTTCCTCATTCCTGTTTTCCTGAGGCTAAACTAACTAGTTTAGCTTTTCGATCCCGTGAGATTAAAGCTCTGTTGATGGACCTTGATGCTTATGGAGGTGTAGACCCAAATGGTATTTTTCCTTTATTTTTTATAAAGACAGCAGATTTCTTAGCTCTAAAGTTATCTGTTATTTTGCGCAAGTTAGCAAGAAGAGGAGCTTTTAGCACTAGTTGGAGAATTGGTAATGTTACTCCTCTATGTAAATGTGTTTGTGGTAGCTCAAGTCCCACTGATTACCGCCCAATTTCCATAACTCCCATATTATCTAAAGTTTTTGAACGTCTTTTGGCAAAACGTCTTAATAGGTTTGCTGAAGGTAATCATCTACTCCCTAGTTTGCAATTTGGTTTTCGTAAAGGCCTTGGAGCATGTGATGCCCTTCTTACAATCTCCAATGCTGTACAGAAATCCCTTGATTGTGGTCGGGAAGCTCGTATGATTGGCATTGATTTTAGTGCTGCCTTTGACCGTGTTAATCATGAGGCCCTTGTTTTCAAACTGAAACAGTTGGGAGTGGGTGGGTCGTTTCTTAGCATTATTATTGATTTTTTAAGTAATAGATCTCAAAGAGTTGTTGTTGATGGGCACCATAGTGATTATAGGAATGTGATATCCGGTGTTCCACAGGGTAGTGTTCTTGGCCCATTACTTTTTATACTATATACACATGACATGTGGTTTGGCCTAGAAAACAAGCTTGTTGCATATGCAGATGATGCTACTCTCTTTGCATCAATTCCATCCCCTGAATGTAGATCTAGGGTTGGTGAATCCCTTAATAGAGATTTAGCTAGAATTAGTGCATGGTGCAAATCATGGGGTATGAAGTTGAATCCTAACAAAACTCAAAGTATGATTATAAGTAGGTCAAGGACGGTGGTTCCTCAACATCCGGATCTCAGTATTGATAATGTTTCTTTAAATATGTATGACTCTTTCAAAATTTTAGGTGTGATTCTCGACAGTAAATTTACTTTTGAGAAACATATAAGGTCTATGTCTTCTTCAATTTCACAAAAAATAGGCTTATTGAGAAAGTCTTTCAAGATTTTCGGTGATCAATCTATTCTGAAGAAGTGTTTTAATTCTTTCATTCTACCTTGTTTTGAGTATTGTTCTCCTGTCTGGTCTTCAGCTGCTGATTCTCATCTTAATTTGTTGGACAGAAACTTACGGTCTATTAAATTTCTTATTCCTGATCTAGATATTAATCTCTGGCACCGTCGTTCAATTAGTTCATTATGCATGTTGCATAAGATTTTTCACAACTCTGACCATCCTTTACATTCAGATCTCCCTGGACAATTCTATCCTGTTCGTAATACTAGGCAGGCAGTTAATTCTAATAGCCAGGCCTTCTCCATCACGAGGCTCAATACTACGCAGTACTCTAGAAGTTTTATTCCAGCTGTGACCAAGTTGTGGAATGATCTTCCTAATCGGGTGGTTGAATCAGTAGAACTTCAAAAGTTCAAAGTTGGAGCAAATGCTTTTTTGTTGACCAGGCGGACATGAGTCTTTTTATAGTTTATTTATGACATATTTGTTTTTGATGTTGTTGATAGTTTATTATATGACATGTCTGTTTTGACGTTGTTTCTTATTTTAGAATGATTTATTGTTAATTTGTTCTCTTCATTTATTTATTTCCTTATTTCCTTTCCTCACTGGGCTATTTTTCCCTGTTGGAGCCCCTGGGCTTATAGCATCTTGCTTTTCCAACTAGGGTTGTAGCTTGGATAGTAATAATAATAATAATAATAATAATAATATATATATATATATATATATATATATATATATATATATATATATATATATATATATATATATATATATATATATATATATATATATATATATATATAATAATATGCATGTGTGTATAAATATATAGATATATAATGTTTGTATTAACATTATATATATATATATATATATATATATATATATATATATATATATATATATATATATATATATATATATATAAATATATATATATATATATATATATATATATATATTTATATATATATATATGTATATATATATATATATATATATATATATATATATATATATATATATATATATATATATATATATATATATATATATATATATATATATATTGTCACATATTTGCAATAACACTTATACTTTACTCATGCTTATAATTGTACTTATATTTTAATTTATACTTATTTAAATCAATCTTATTTTATGATCATATCAATCAATGAAGGGGATATGCTTATTAAATTTTTTATTGTTAACAAAAATGTAAAACCCTACTAAAATGGCATCACTAAGGACTTACATTAAATACTATATTAAGTGACTAATTACTCACCAGAATTTGGGCTATAACCTGTATACTATTCAAATCATTAATATTTGTTGTCTTCCCGTTGGTCACACATGAGTTTCTACTGGCTGGCCAACACAAACCATATTGCGACTACTGTTTGATACTCTTGACAGTGAGACATTTGTTGACTGAATGGCACACTTATAGCACAGAAAGGCTCGAGGTGAGGATGGCAGGTATATCCTTGCCAAGATTCTTGGACATGATTTTTCGTCCAATGCTAGATGCATTTTTAGATTTATTTTAGAAGAAGATCTTCTGAAAGTTATTTAGATTTTGTAATGACATTTTTAATTTTATGGTTTTAATTGAATATTCTTTTATTGTTTATTTATAATAAACTATATAGACGTCAATGACCTTGGAAGTTAGGATACAAATATACTACAAATCAATCAATCAATCAATTCCACGCTTTTTCTCTGTTTTTCAACTTTGTGTTTTTACTTTTATCCCTGCATGCTTTATAAGACTTTAATGTATTCTGCCACGCCTGTGAGATATGCATTTCATATATCAAAATGACTTCATTCTTACAATACTTCATTCTAATATTAGACTCGTTTTCAGACGTAGAAAACCAATTATATTTCTAATTCAGTCACCTCCTGTGGATTAACTATTTTTATTTTTATTCGGACAGGAAACTTATTACCAAACTGATTGTAACTGAATAGTATCCAAGCAAGAGTTTGTTTTTTACTTTCATTAATAGTAATGCATCACGAAGGTGAAGCTTACATCTTTTCTTGTTCTTTTGATCATATTTTTTAAAAAAATATTTTTAATACGTTTTTGTGGCTCTGAGCTGACAGTTGTATATTGAAAATTGTAATTGCTTTTCTATTTTTACTTATATTTTATTCTTTACCTGTAAATATGTGATCATTTCATTCGTATGCAAATTAGACTATTTTTTATCGAGTACGGAATACACGATTTTGTGTAAAATTTTCGAATTTTCAGTTAACGATGAAGAAATCCCACCCTCATTGCTTCTGTTCATTAGTAATGACTGAAATGAGATAATGAATTTTGGAATCTTTCTCAACTACGCAAGCTGCTCAAATAATATATAAAATAAAACTTGTAATGAATCCATCATAAAAAGTTGGCAATGAAAGTGTTGATTACATATATAAGGGGAAAATTTATCTGCTAATTAATGTATTGGCAGAAAGACGTAGCGAAAAATAATTTATCATCTTTCATCTCAAATCTCGGATGAACTTCAAAGAATTAAAGTTACATATTTTCTCGTAAACATAACTCTTTTCGAGTTACTAAGCATCATTACCTAATGACGGATTCGATCTAAATGCACAATATTCACTTGTTTAAAAGTCTTAACGCAAATGGGCTTTAACACAGCCAAACGGTTCGTCAAACCCGGATGTCCAACCTGCTTGTCAAACGATAGGAAGAAGTGTCACACAGTCAAACCAAACGTACATCAAACTTCAGTTCTTGACTCGGTGTGACTTGTGCTGTTTGTAAAGCAAGAATATGCCTCCTGGCTTGGACGTTTTGATTGCCATTGGCTTAGCAGTGTCACTAAAGAAAAATAAAAAGATCATCATAGTGGACGAAGGACTTATTTGTTGATTTGAAATTAGAGCTAGATGTCTGAAGTAATTATCTGAGGATGGACTAGGTAACGTATACAGCATGTATCTACTGATGCGTGTTTGATGTTTGACTCTTGTTCTTACATGCAAACGGTTTATAGATGGATGAAGCCACTGCCACAAAATTCAAGATCGATCAGACTTTATTCAAACCGTTTAACCAAGGTGTTTGACAATCAAATACCCAGTTCACACGTTCAAGCATCACTTCAAAATAAGTTTTTGTAAAACCGGTTTGACAAATAGTTTAACTGCATGAAGCCTACTTTGCAGTTGACGGATTCCATATTTCCTTGTTTTATATACATCAAACTAATAGTTTCCAAAAGTGAGGCTGCAATGGTCTATAAGTTACCAAAACTTTCTTATGCTACTAGTTATAAAATCTTCATATATTTAATCATTATCTCTCTCTCTCTCTCTCTCTCTCTCTCTCTCTCTCTCTCTCTCTCTCTCTCTCTCTCTCTCTCTCTCTCTCTCATTGTGACATGATAAGAACTTGAATAAAAGGACATAAAGTTCAAAATAAATCTCCAATATCAGCAAACAATTCTCTTTTTATTGGATCCTATAACCCTCTACCTAATATAATGAATGCAATATTAATTTATGTTGCCACTTTTTGGATATCCGGTGATATCCGGTCTTGCCATTTTTATTCATTATTTTCTGTTAATTACTTAATAGAACCTTCAAAAGCAGTGTTTTGGCGGAGATAATTATCGCCAGGATTAGAATCCCAAAAAAGCTCTGCGATATTTCAACGCGTTACAAAATACTGAATTTTCGCCTCTTTCTCTCACGATGCCATAAAATTTTAATTTGTAAAATAAATGAGGTCAGGAAATTTTTCTGAAATAATTTATTGCATGCTGTAACTTTTGATTTCTCCATTAAAGGTCACAAAACATTTTTTTTTAAGAATTATTGCAGATCCTTTTAAGAATTATTGATCTCTCTCTCTCTCTCTCTCTCTCTCTCTCTCTCTCTCTCTCTCTCTCTCTCTCTCTCTCTCTCTCTCTCTATTTATATAAACACACTCATATATATATGTATATATATATATATATATATATATATATATATATATATATATATATATATATATATATATATATATATATATATGTGTGTGTGTGTGTGTGTGTGTGGGGTATATACCGTATATACAACAACAACAAATGCTACCGTTTCTAGTCCCTTGCAGGATAAAGGTCGAAGACATTTCTTTATTCATGTCTGGGGTTTGTTTGATCAGTTTTCATCATCACGCTGGCCAGTGCGGATTAGCGATAGTGTAAGACTTTTGTCTGATCGCTCACAACAAACCAACCTAGTTGTGGAGGATTAATTTTGGTTTTATTTTTATCTTTTTTGTTTGCCAAATCGAGAGAGAGAGAGAGAGAGAGAGAGAGAGAGAGAGAGAGAGAGAGAGAGAGAGAGAGAGAGAGAGAGAGAGTTAGTGTATCGATAGTTTGTTATGAGAAAGACTGTTGGTTTAAATGAGATTGTTTGTTTATGTTTTAGTTAGGTTACGGCAGTGGTGAATGCCTTGGGTGAATGCTTATTTTGATTTTGACTGCAGCTAGAGGCTGGTGTGAATGCTGGACTATTATTATTATTCTTTATTACCAGCGTGGAAGTGTTTATTTATTATCTGAGTAAGTACAGTTTTGTTTATATTTGCTTGTCATGATTGTGAATGATAGGAACAATTCATTATTTATCTTGGATTAGTGCGATAGTTTAGTTAGTTAGGAGTGTTCGTAAGTGGTGTTTTTTTTTTTTTTTTTTTTTTTTTTTTTTTGCAGGCCGTAATTTCTCCTTTGGAGAGAGTTCCCTTGAATGTTTACATGATTGTTGACGACTTGGCCTGTAACAGAACTTGATATGACTGCTCAGATTTATTTACTTGTTGACGACCTCGACTACGATTGTGATTTGATTGCTGTTAACAATTTTATTGATATTGATGCCATAATGCCCCAGCCCGTTTGAAGGATTTTCCGTTTGGATCACTGATGAATAAGATTGTGATGATGATGATGATGATATTGACTATGATTAATTAGCTCCGATATAGGAAGTGAGTGTGGTAGTTTGACTCGGGGTACAACCGTTTGCCAATAAGTTGTGGCAGTGGGCTGTGAAGGTCTCTTGGTCCTTGTATGGACAACGGTGTCCACACACAACCATACATACTGTGATTATTATTTTAGTTTGTGTGTGTTTTTTTTTTTTTTTTTCTTTTTTGTACTGTTTGTGAACTGTGTCGGTGTCGGGTTTGTGAGGGTTATATTGAGTATTGGCTACGGTGTCCGCGCTCACACATATATTTACTGTATATTTAGTTTTTGAAGATTTAGGTTTGGTGATTTGTTTGTCTGTCTTTGGTAGTAAGGTTTCGTGAATGACATTATTTTGGTTATTTGAATATATATATATTTTTTTAATTGTTTTAGTGTGTAAGAAATATAGTATTAAGGTCATGTTTTGTATTTTTTCTTTTGGTCTAAGAGTCTGGTTTTAGATAACGTAAGGGGAAAGTTTGTTTTGTTGAGACAATTGTCTGTTAGAGTGATTCAGGGTGTGGGGCTTGTTCTTGCAACATCCCGCCACATAGTATGGGTGTCCCAGACTTGAACAGCTTTGCTTGATCATGGTGATATACAAACCCTTTCACCACGTTAAGGTTTCTAATCTCAGATAGGAGTATTTATATATACTGTATGTGTGTATGAATTGTCTTTGGGTCTGTGGGGGATGTATCTAACGTAAGAAATTTCTCCTGAATGTGGGTGGCCCCAGATAAAAATACTCAAACCGTCGTTATTTCATTCATTCTTCATTTTCTGCAACATGAATGTGCTTTAAAACTTCCATAAAAATACCTGCTTCTTACTTCTACACATAAGACTCGTGAACATCTCATCAAATATTGCCACACACGTAGGGCCGTGCACCCTGATCTTGTGTTCTAATATATGTTTCTCTCTACTCTTGCGGTGCATATGCAACTGAACCATCTCAGACTTCCTGATTCATTCCTTTAACTGAGCTTACCAATTAACCACTTATGTTTAGTCTTACTTTTCACCAAGCTGAGTCATCATAAGCAACGTGCGCTTATACAAACATTTCATCAAAACAGCTTCAACCATTTTTCTCCCTCTTAACGAGAGAATGCCTGGACAAAGTCACGTGGTTCCTTCTTGTTGTTGCAGAATTGTGACGGGCAAGAGGGCTCTTGAACTTGGGGTAATTGCTCCCCAAGCTCGAATCTAAATTTCTCTCCTTTTCATCTATTTCTGCTGCTGACTTTTACTTCGACCTTCTAATTTTATAACTTTCTTTTGTCTTGCTGTCCTAACTCTATGAGTATTATTTCTCTTTAGTTTATATATATATATATATACATATATATATATATATATATATATATATATATATATATATATATATATATATATATATATATATATATATATATATATATATGTATGATATTTTTTTCTCTTATTTATTGACTTATGCATTTTTATTTTGATATTTAGATTGCGTGGATATTTACACACTCGTTATTACTGCCTGCTTAGATGAATGGGAGAAGTGATCACCGTTGGGAGGTATTTGCATTCAAAGCTATATGTGAGAGTATTAGATGATCTCAGCCATCCCGAAGATGGTTTGGACCTTTTTGGCGGAACTACTCTCAAGGGTTGGGTCATCGGAATCCTAGGGGATCCAATCCTTGAAGTAGGACTCTTGGCTTCTAGCCGAAAGCCCATCATTACAGATATGGGGAGGATGATTCCATATTTTCTTGGTTTCAGTCCTAAGAGGCGGGTTTAGATTACACCTTTGCCTCTATATATGTTTTGGTGCTATCCTTCGGGTAGGGTATGGAGTGGACCATCTGGGAAGTATACTCTCATTGTGCCGATAGTGGAGAAAGCAAATTTCCTTTCCAACGTATGACACTTTCTTAATATTCCCAAGCAGGTAAACCAACCAACAACAAAAAGAAAAAGAAACTAGACACGGTCTTCTCTTACCCATCCTGCTAACAAGCCACCCCCCCCCTTGTATATGCCCCCCCCCCCCTCTCCGGAACTGTTGACGACCTCCGGCAATTCTATTAGGGAAAAGTATATTGCTTACTTGAGAACGGAAAAGCACCACTCCAATGTTTAGAAATTAAAAGTCATTCATATATGCGATTTGCCAATAAACTGTAAATAAGAAGCATTGTGGATCACTTTTGAAGCTTATTGTAAGATTACTGATATAAGTAGGAATTTTAGGGAAGAAGATGGAACATGGGAAGCATGGATTTGCTTTGATAATGACGAGGAGACTTTTAAAGCAGTTTTTGAAGTCTCAAAAATTATAATTGATAATAGCGAGATTACCGGAGCACTATGCAATATTGCTCCTAGAAACCTGGACATGTATCGCCCTAGTGACTGGCATGAAATGGGGATTATTTCAACATCAGAGAGAGAATACCACTATTTTAAGATTAGTAAACTAATAAAACATAAAGTAGGCAATATAGAGCGTGGAGACATTAATAGATTTGGCAAGAAGTCCATTTTTAATTCATGCCAAATCTAGAACATTCTATAATGATAAATGATATGAAGATAGAAGAAAATTTAATGACAGCCATCAAACCACCTTTGAATTTTAGTTATGGTAGAGGGGTTGTTTTTAACAAAGATCTTTATGAATTTAGTGAAGAAGAAATATTAGATATTTGCCGTAGAGAAATATGGAATGTTCTTAAGATTCCAAGAACCACTATGATTATTTTAACATTTCAAGAGCATGACCTACCCTCTCATGTATACATCGAAAATGAGAGGATTCCAGTTCGTGTCTACAAACAAACAATTACAGGGCTATAATTGCTATAAATTTGGACATCCATTAAGAGTATGTAAAATTGAAAAGATCTGCGAAAATTGCTCGGAACCTGAGCGTTTCTGTTTTAAATTTCACTAATTGTAGTCAGAATCATTAAGCTACTAATAAAAAATGTTCTCAGTATGAAATGAAATAAGCTGCTGTTCAGAAGTCAGATGCTGAGCATATCAGTGTAGGATATGCTAGGCGACTTCTAAAAAAACCAAAAGTTATGCCAAGGCCTTACAATCTAAGGATGCAGGACATACAAAAAAACATTTACAGCACCACCCAGGTAATGTGAAGCATCCTATTGCTAAATTACCTCCCAAGGCTGTTAGCATGCCTCTTACGTTAAATTCGGTACCTCTAAATCTGCCATACCTCGGATGAAAAGCCCAATATTATTATTATTATTACTTGCTAAGCTGCAACCCTAGATGGAAAAAACAGATTGCTATAAGCCCATGGACTCCAACAGGTAAAATAGGCCAATGAGGAAAGGAAACAAAGAAAAATTAAATATTTCAATAATAGTAACATCACAATAATTATTTCCTATATAAACTTTGAAAACTTTAACGAAACAAGAGAAAGAAAAATAAAATAGAATAGTGGCCCGAGTGTACCCTTAAGCAAGAGAACTCTAACCCAAGACAGTGGAAGACCATATTACAGAGGCTATGGCACTACCCAAGACGAGAGAACAATGGTTTGATTTTGGAATGCCCTTCTTCTAGAACTGCTTACCATAGCTAAAGAGTCTTTTGTACCCTTACCAAGAGAAAAAGTACCCACTGAACAATTTCAGTAAATTAGTTAATCCCTTGGGTGAAGAAGAATAGTTTGGCAATCTCAGTGTTGTCAGGTGTACGAGTTCAGAGGAGAATATGTAAATAATAGACCAGACTATTCATTATATGTGTAAGCAAAAGGAAATTAAACTGTAACCAGAGAGAAGGATCCAATGTAGTACTATCTGGCCAGTCAGCGGAGCCCATAACTCTCTAGCGGTAGTGTCTCAACGGGTGGCTGGTGCCCTAGCCAACCTACTACCTACCAAAGAAGGAATCCCCTGCTAGAGAGCTATTGCATGCACCTGCCATAATGGAGGTGCATAATCTTAATGACTCTCCATCATTTAATCGAAGAAGAGGGCGACCACCATCCCTCTCGCCTTCAACGAGAAATGCAAAAATACTTGTTCCAATTAGGTACAATATTTTATCTGAAAAAGGTGATGAACCTTCAACAAACTTAAATCAATCAAAGATTAAAGTTGAGGTTCAACATGCCCCTCAAGAATTAGGTAAAAAGAAAATTGAAAAGGCAAATATAAAACCCAATTTATTAAGACCCTCTCTAAAGACGCCAACAGTTAGTAATGTTAAATCTAAAATTGCCAATGAGAAGACTTCATCCTAGATGTCTTCCAGAAATAATCCATAGTTTTCTCCTTGAATTTGCAATGGAATTGTCAGGGTTTAAGGGCCAAATATGAAAAACTTAAGCTCCTCATTTATGAGCACTCCCCTTTAGTTGTATTTGTCTACAGGAGAGCAAGTTTGATGCTAATACTCCATGTCCTCGAGAGTATAATAGTTAAAGGACGCCATATAATCAACAAACAGGGAGCTATGGTGGAAGTCTTACACACGTTCGCCGAGATGTTCCCCAAATATCTCTACCCATTTTTACCGCTCTGCAGGCGGGGCTTGTACAAATTGATGTAGGTAGAAAATACACAATTTTCTCTCTTTATTTGCCTCCTAATGACATCTCGTATATAATGATATAATACAGGTAATTCAACAACTCCCACGACCTTTTCTCTTGTTGGAGGATTTTAATAGTAGGCATCATTTATAGGGCGATGTTTCAGCAAATACAAGGGGCATCATTATATCATCAATTGTGGAAAATGAAGATGTGGGACTACTTAATAAAGGAGATCTCACGCACTTTCATGTTCAGAAAGGTACATTGTCGTGGATTGACCTATCAATCGCAAGCTCTAATTGCCTTCTTGATTGCGATTGGAGAACATTAGTTGAGTGCCATACTAGTGATCCTGCACCAATCATTGTAAACACCAACAATGGTCCACCTTTACAGTGATCATCATGATGGAATCTTCAGAATGCAGACTGGAATAGATTTCATGAGGTAAGCGAAATTGAAGGGAATACAGAACAGTTTGAGAATATTGATGATACCATATACTTTCTGAATGGAGCTCTTCATACAGCAGGATTCAATTCAATTCCCAAAACAACAAGGTTATTCAAACGACGACCAATCCCTTGGTGGTCTTCAGAACTAACTCCCCTGCACAGACCTACAAGAAAGTCTTTAACTTGATTGCGCAGACGCCGCACTGAGGAGAATATAATTTTATACAGGAAATGTACAGTTCCGGCGTGCCATGAAAGAAGCTAGGCGCTAGTCTTGGGTGTCTTTTGTTTCCTCCATTAACAGTCGAGCACCACCATCTTCTGTGTGGAGGAAAATAAAAAGGATAGAAGGCAAATTCATCCCAACACACCACCAGTGTTGAAGGTGAATGGTAAGTATGTGATTGGAGCAACTGAGGTTAGCAATGCATTGGCTGATCATTTCTCCAATGTATCAAGTAATGTAAAGAAGCTCCTGGTTACCAGTATTGAATTAATGAAGAATGGAAAATGCTAAAGCTTGCAACAGAAATGGAGGAATCTTACAATAATCCTTTTACCGAAGGGGAATTTGATTCCGCTCTTGCTAATTGCAACAATACAGCCACTGGTCCTGATGGAATTCCATATGCAGTAATTAAACATGTACCTATTAATAATACCAATTTATCTACTTTAAGCATTATTAACAGAATATGGCATGATCATAGTTATCCGAGTGTTTGGGAACTAGACATTATTTTAGCACTTTTAAAACCTGGTAAGGTTAACTTTTTAGCAGTAAGCTACCGACCAATTGCATTGACATGTTGTTTATGTAAGACCATGGAGAAGATGATCAATACAAGACTGGTGCGGTACCTGGAGAAGATATGTATTTTATCACTTATCCAGTGTGGATTTAGGAAAATGCATTCAACGACTGATATGTTGATACTACTTGAGTCCTCTATTTGTGAGGACTTTGCTTTCAAACATCACCATGTAACAGTCTTTTGTATTACCTCGAAAAGGCATATAGTACTGCATGGAGATATGGTATACTTTAAACCATTCATAATTTAGGATTGAAAGGAGAGCTACCATTGTTTATTCAGGCATTTATTTCGCATAGATGTCTTCATGTTAGAGTAGGTGGAAATCGGTCAGAGAGGGAGTTCCCCAGGGTAGGGTGCTGAGTGTAACCCTGTTTCCACTAATTTATAAATGGGATATCCTCACTCATTCTTAAAGATATTCTCTCAACATCTAGAATGTCGCTGATTGAGAGAAAACTACAACTCTGAATTGACAAAATTATTCAGTGGGTTGATATGAATGGATTTATGTTTTCAACAAGCAAAACTACTGTTGTCCATTTCTGTCATATTCGGGGACTACATCCAGACCCAGATATATACATCAAAGGTCAACGGATTCCATGTTTGGGTGAGGCTAGATTTTTAGGATTGATATTTGATTGTAGGCTTTCATAGGTTCCTCACTTGAAATCTTTAAAAGTAAAGTGTCTTGAGGGTCTGAATCTTTTAAAAAGTTTTCTCCCATGCATTATGGGGAGGAGACTGGAAAACTATTTTAAAATTATACAAGGCCTTAAGTTTTTCAAAAAATTAGTTATGGGCGTGAAATATATTCATCAGCCACCACAAGTTGACTAAAGAATTTAGATTCTATATACCGCACTGGCATCAGATTGGCCACAGGAGACTTTAGAACTTTACATATCGCAAGCCACCCTGTTGACGCTGGAGAGTTACCTTTAGACCTTTACCGAAAGTCTTCTATTCTTCGGTATTGGTTTAGGTTGCAAAGACTCCCTAATTCTTTAGCCCTTCAGACTGCAAGCCTTGTAAGGCACTCAACATACTTGATATAATTAGAAGTAAGGTGCTTCCATTTAAGATATCATCAACTCCTCCGTGGAAATTGCCTGAGATATCTATTTATTAATATTTTTTTGGTGTTAAAAAGAATATCACTAACTTGGAAGCCAGATTTATTTTTATGGAACATGTAGAGCATAGGGAATCAACTTTTATATATACTGATGGCTGCAAATCAGATGCTGGCGTTGGATTTGGAGTACACAGTAATGGTTTTAATTGTAGAGGTACACTTCCTCTAACAGCTTCCATATTTACTGCCTAACTATATGGCATAGTAATCGCTATTGAGAAAATAGCGCTGCAGGAGGGTAATTTTATAATTTTTAGTGAGGCAAAGAATGTCCTTCATGCTTTTTTTTAATTCTAGTAACCCTTTAGTTTTAAAGATTCGAGAATGGCATGTTGTTATTGGACTGAGAGGCATAACAGTTCGATTTTGTTGGGTTTCAGCACATGTAGGTGTGTCTGGGAATGAGAAAGCAGATTTACTGGCAAAGAATGCTGCAACCGAGTCGCTACCAAAAATGTATCCCATTCCCTGTAATGATTTCCTACCTACCATCAAGAAATTGCTTTATAATAATTGGCAACAGCACTGGGATAGTCTAGATGTCAATAATATGAGAGAAATAACAAATGTCATATCTCCTTGGATGTATAACATGATGCCCCAAAAGTGGGAGACGTCTCTTTGTCGTCTCCGCATTGGTCGCACTCAGTTGACACACGATTTTCTACTAAATGGCCACCACCAACCACATTGCGACTACTGTTTGGTACCCTTGACAGTGAGACATTTGTTGATCAAATGCCCAACTTATAGTGCTGAAAGAAATAGACATCTGTTTGAGGCTCGAGGAGAGAATGGCAGGGTCATCCTTGCCAAAATTCTCGGACATGATGTATCGAACCATACGAGTGGTATTAAATTGATTTCAGAAGCAGGTTTTCTGAAAGCTATTTAATTTTTATATGTATTTTTTTTATTGCTTTTATTGCTCTAAACAGAATTACCATTTACTTATTTATTCATTTGTTTATAACAAATAATATCGGCGTCAATGACCTTAGATGTCAGGATGCTAGATAACTAATAATCAATCAATCAATTAACCATTTTTCTTTCATACTAATTTTTCACATTTCAAATCCCAATAGAACATTTAGTTGAATTTTGCTTTGATATGTTCCCAACAGACACTTCAAGTCATCTACCTATTCTTTACACTAATTCTGTTACTGTTCTTCCTTCACCTCTTCTGTGATTCACAATTTCTCATATTTTATATGCCATGCATACGCTTTGTTTACTTTATCATATCATTCCTTTCCAGTCTTCCACTATTGATATTGTCATTCATTTCTCAACCATCCTGGTTTCCATTTACCCTTTATTCTTGCTCATTATTACCCTCAATTATTTACTCTCAATAATTTTCAGTTGCTATTCGCCATACCACATTAACATTGTGTCGTATCAAATATTCATCCGATAAGCTAATTTTCACATCATAACACTTTGCATCTACATATGCCGTCCCTTTTTCCCTCCTTTTGCACTACTCAACATTAATTTAATTGAACAGCCAAAGGCAAAAGTACGTTTTATAACGTAAGATTACCTGTGGCCCTTACATAACATATCAGTCACTCTCCTATTATCATACTCCAAAACTTGTTTCGCTTCTATCATTAAAACTTATTCATCACTCTCAACTACCTATCATCTATGCGATACATTCCCAACAACTTCCAAATAGCCTTTCTATCTTGAAATTACCAGGTTCATTTATGCCATTGATAGCGTTTCCTTTTGCTTTCAACTTATAGTACAAAAATGTAGCTCGCCAAACTCTCTTTAGTATAAATATCTGTCCATCTTTACCTATCTTTTTTTTTTAGCAATTCCATGCCTAAGTTTTAATGATCAAGATTTCAATGATTTTATATAATTTTCAAAAATGTTGTATTTCTTTTCTTCATATTTATCTGTTATATTTTAGTAATAAGCTCATTTGGGGGATTATTTTCGTTTTGTGGACAAATTCTAGCATTCGGGGATTATATATATATATATATATATATATATATATATATATATATATATATATATATATATATATATATATATATATATATATATATACAGTATATTATATATATATATATATATATATATATATATATATATATATATATATATATATATATATATATATATATATATGTATATATATATGTATATATATATATATATATATATATATATATATATATATATATATATATATATATATATATATAAACATGTATTTATATATATATATAAACATGTATTTATATATATATATATATATATATATATATATATATATATATATATATATATATATATATATATATATATATATATATATATATATCACGCCCGAAAGTATTTTCGTTCGTTCATTTATATATTTATCTATTTATTTATTTTTTTGCCCACGCAGTCGTATGTTTGCTGCTTGTTGGTAACTGGGTGTTCTTTGCTTGTTATTTATTTTGCAGTCGTTAAGGAGGGTAGTTCTAATCCAACAATTTCTTCCTTTACATGATGACGTGGAAGCAGAGAGACTTCTTTTTCGGGAAAAGCCTAAGTTTGGAGTGAGTGATCCTCTGAACGCTAGAGAGGTTGGGATTGCCTCTGAGAGGTTCTTATCTACTGAGAGCAGTGGATTTGCCTTGGATCGCTGCAATGGTGTGTAGCTGTTAGTGCCCTTTATTAGACATCAACGCCTGTCTTTGAGTCTTCAGCTCCTTATACCACTGTCACGCCTGTTTGATCATTCTTTCGCTGCTGATGCATGGATGTTTGCCTTCGAAGAGCTGCTGTGATCGAGTGTTTTTATCAAGTTCTCGATACTAATCTTGGTCTTCATCTGGAGGATTACAGCACCTTTTAATCTGCAACGGAACACGGGAGAGGACATCAGCCTTGGACAGCCTCTAATGGAAATTCAGATTTATCACCTGGTCCCTCATGTTTATTACTGCAACTGCAGCGCCGTTGATGATACTTTACGGGAAGTTAAGTATTGGTATTAGTAACTGTCCTCCATTTTTAGAACTGCAATTAACATTAACAACACTTCGTTACAACGGAGCATCAAGTTTACGCTGCAGTGACCTGAAACTTACCTCGGTCCAAATATTATTTAATTATTTTCTTTTTCTTTTGTAAATAAATATTTATATTTCCTTTTTGTATCATACTCCCTCGTTGTCCTTTGCCATCATTGTTTATGAACTATAACTGGTTGTTAAAGATACTTAAGGTTGTACAAAATACTATTGTTTTTTTATGTAACGGCTTTATGCAAATTATAAAGAACCTGCTTTAACATAAAACGTTAGTGTTATTAATTAAGTCGTGACATAAATTGGCGACCGTGACAGGATGGCAAAGGGTCAGTGAGGTAGTGTGAAAAGTAATTTTTTTTTTTTATTCTCTTTTGACGGGAAACTTTAATGGTTCATCGTGTTAAGTAGCATTTTCTCATTTTAACAAGATGTCAACTTTAAGCGAGTTAACTGCCATTGGTGAGAAACTTGGATTGTCAGGATCTGACTTAGCATATTTCATAAAAGAGCAACAGGAGTTCGAACGCGCTAAACGAGCAGAGCAGAGAGACGCTGAAAGAGAGCAAATGGAAACAGAAAAAGCAATATTGGCTGAAAAGAGAGCGCTTATGGAAGCTGATAAAGAAAGGCTTGAGTTAGAGATAACTTTAAAGTCTTCAAAGTCCGATGAAACTTCTATGAATGCTTCTGTGCCAGCTAAGTTCAGTGATAAGTGGGGAACTAAGCTAATTCCTAAGTTTAGCGAGTCAGATGTCGGAAAATTTTTCGTTGCTTTTGAGAAAGTAGCTCATCAGTTAGCTTGGCCCAAGGAACTCTGGGCTGTATTAGTGCAATCTGCATTCTCTGGTAAGGCACAAGTAGTTTATGCTGCGTTAAGTGCAGAAGATTCCGGCGATTATGATATTGTGAAAAAAATGGTTTTAAATGCATACCGGCTAATCCCAGAAGCTTACCGGCAGAAATTCAGATCCTGGCGTAAAATGTTTAATCAAACATTTGTAGAATGGGCAGGCCAGAAAGCAGTTAAACTTGACGAGTGGTTGGCTGCAGAGGAGGCAAGTACATTTGCCCAGTTACGAGAACTGGTTTTGTTGGAGGATTTTAAAAATAACATTCCCAAAGATGTCCGCATCCATATTGAAGAATTTAACATTGATAATGTGAATGAGGCAGCAAAGGCAGCAGACAGGTTTGTTTTGTCACACAAGCATTATGGTAAGAAGAAAACTCATTGGGAAGCAGGTGAGGAAAAGGTGGAAGTAATAAAGGGTAGAGAAAGTCCTTCATCGCCTTCGAGGGGTGCGAGGCAGGCCCGGGACATTGTTTGTTATAAGTGTGGTAAGAAGGGCCATGTTAAGTCACATTGTCCTGAAGTAACTAAGTCGGTTAAACCAGTTATGTTGATGGATTGTAGGTCAGTGCCGCCTGTGTCTTCTAGTCTTGAAGGAGAGGTGAGTGGGAGCATGCCTTATGGTAAGGAATTTGAAGACTTTGTCTTTAGAGGTATAGTGAAAGTTGGATCTGAGGCAACTGATGGTAATATCGTTGCATTGCTGCGGGATACTGGCTCGTGCCAGTCCTGCATTCTGGAAACCTCTCTCCCTAAAGATTTCTCACGGAAAGGTCAGGATTTTGTGTTGCTTGGGGGTTTCCCAGATACAGTAACATCTTGGCCTGTGGAAGAAGTTTATTTGGAATCTCCTTTGGTAACTGGTAGGTTGAAACTGGCTGTAGTTAGTGCATTGCCTGTGAGTGGTGTGGATTTGTTGATAGGCAATGATGTGATGCAAGGTAGTGGCACAGCCTGTGCATCAGAAGGTCGAAAGGGGGCTAGTGTGGTTAATGAACGTGTTATGGTAAATGTTAAACCTGTTGTTCCTGTAACCCGAGCCCAATCTAGAGAGGAAGTCAAAGGTGGAGAAGCTGACATAAATTTGGAAAACTGCTTCCAAACCGAAACTCAACCTAAGACAAAGAAAGGTAAGTCCAAGCAGGAAAAAAATCTTTCGTTGAAGTCTGTGGTTAATATATCTGAAGACTTTGCTACAGATTCTAGTTGCATGTTTCCAGATAGGCAAACCCTAATTAGTGCTCAAAAAGAAGATGGCGAATTGAGGAGTATATATGAAGAAGCAGAGCAGCTAAAGGAACAGGATGATTTAAGTGAAGCAAGTTATGTATTAAAGAATGATGTGTTATATAGATTAATTCGTCCAGTGACCGCATCTACTGATGAAGAGTGGAAGGTAAGGGAACAAATTGTAGTACCTGGTAAGTTTAGGCATTTTATTTTGCAAGAGGCTCATGAAAGTGAATGGGGTGGTCATTTAGGAATACGAAAAACGCTGTCCAAAGTGAAAGATAATTTTTTTTGGCCTTCTGTAAAGAAAGACGTAGTCAGACATTGTAAGTCATGTCACCAGTGCCAAATGGTTGGAAAACCCAACCAGAAAATTACAAAGGCGCCTTTAATTCCAATCCCAGCTGTTGAAGAACCATTCACTCAAATTGTTATTGACATTGTGGGTCCTTTACCCAAAACCAAAACAGGTTTTCAGTACATGTTAACAATAATGGACAGAACCACTAGATTTCTCGAGGTAATACCTGTTAGATGCATTAAGAGTGGTATCGTTATTAAGCATCTCATGGACTTTTTTTCTCGTTATGGTTTGCCTCGGGAGATACAGTCGGATCAAGGTTCTAATTTCACTAGTAGGGAGTTCCAGGCTAAAATGAATGAACTTGGCATTAAACACAACTTGGCATCCTCATATCATCCCGAAAGTCAGGGAATACTTGAAAGATTTCACTCCACTCTGAAGAATGCTTTGACTAAGTATTGTTTAGACCATGTTGAGGAATGGGATAAAGACTTGCCTTTATTGCTTTTTGCTTTAAGATCAGCCCCTAGTGAATCTCTGGGTTTTTCTCCTTTTCAGATGGTCTATGGACACAATGTGAGAGGACCTCTTGATTTATTGAGGGAACATTGGGAAGGGGGTAGTGGTAAAATTAATTCACTTGATTATATTTTGTCTTTCAAAGAGAAATTAAGGAGCATTTGGCAATGGGCCCAAAATAATCTCTCTACTTCGCAGGCTAAAATGAAAACTCATTATGATAGAAAGTCTCAAGCTAGGAATTTTGAAGCAGGAGAACAAGTACTAGTGTTACTTCCTATGCCAGGTCAGTTCAGAGCTCAGTTTGTAGGTCCAGCAGTGGTTAAGAAGAAACTGAATGATGTTGATTATTTGGTGGAAATTCCAGGGAGGAGGAAAAAGTATCAGTTGTGTCATATTAACATTATGAAGAAATATTTTTCCAGAGCTAACACTGTTAAATCTGTTTCAGCTGTTGTACCTAAAGAATGTAATGGACAAGAAATGGAAAGCAAAGAATATGGATGGAATGGCGAAAACTCTAAAATTTTGTGTAACCCAGATAGTTTGTTTAAACATCTGAATGCTCAGGAAGCTACTGATATTAAGGATTTATTCAAAGAACATCCGTCAATATTTAAGGACACTCCTGGTCTTGTGCGTAGTTTGCAACATAATGTGGTACTAAAGCCAAATGCCCAGCCAATTAGACAAGCCCCTTACAGGTTAAGTCCACAGAAAGCTGAAGCTGTGAGAAAGGAAGTCCGTTATATGTTGGAGAATGACTTGATATCACCAAGTAGCAGTCCTTGGAGTTCCCCGGTTGTATTAGTGAAAAAGGAAAATGGACAAGACAGGTTGTGTTTTGACTACAGGAAAGTAAACGACTTAACAGTTGCTGACAGTTTCCCTCTGCCTCGCATAGAAGATTGCATAGATAAGATTGGTAATGCCAAGTATATTAGTAAGTTAGACCTTTTAAAAGGTTACTGGCAGGTTCCTCTGACTGAAAATGCACGAGAAATATCAGCATTTATAACACCTGAAGGTTTATTCGAATGTAAAGTCATGCCCTTTGGCATGCGTAACGCAGCCAGTACCTTCCAGAGAATGATGTGGATGATCACGAATGGATTGAAGGGTTGTGTAGTTTATCTGGACGATATAATTATTTTCAGTGACAACTGGAAAGACCATGTCGATAGAATCAGGGCCTTATTTCGTGCAATTGCTGACGCTGGTTTGGTAGTAAACCTTTCTAAATGCGAATTTGGAAAGGCTGAAGTTATCTACCTCGGACATCACGTCGGACAAGGTAAAGTATTACCCAAGGAAAAGAACATTGAAGCTGTACTAGCTTTTCCCACTCCAAAAACTCGGAAAAATGTAAGGCAATTTGTTGGTCTCGCTGGTTACTATCGCAGGTTTGTCCCCAGGTTTTCTGAAATAGTAACTCCTTTAACTAATCTTTTAAGAGAGAAATCTAAATTCTTGTGGGACGATACATGTCAACGAGCCTTTGATAAATTAAAAGGCATTTTAAGCACCTATCCTATTTTGAAATCACCTGACTTAGAAGGGGTTCAAGTTAATGGTGGATGCCAGCGATCTCGGAGTAGGAGCAGTGCTATTGCAAGACGATAGTGAAGGTATTGAACATCCAGTTTCATATTTTTCTAGGAAACTTAATGAGCATCAAAAGAAATATAGCACAATCGAAAAGGAAGCCTTAGCTTTAGTTTTAGTTCTACAACATTTTGAAATTTATGTAACATCTAGCGTTGATCCAATTGTTGTGTATTCAGATCACAACCCTTTAAAATTTGTGAACAAATTTAGGAACAAAAACAGAAGGCTCACTAATTGGAGTCTTATGCTTCAGGAATATAATTTGACTATAAAACATGTGAAAGGGAAGGACAATGTCGT
>NC_090728.1:112196440-112198940 GCF_036898095.1 Palaemon carinicauda | reverse complement strand
GCAAGCATAAATTAAGTGATGGATAACTCAGTCATGGAACTTTCCAAATTTTCTCACTAATGCACATCTTGTGAAAGTTGATTGGAGCATTGAATTGGATTATCCTTATTTGCTTCATGTCCAGTTTTCTGAGCAGGTCTCTTTTGGAAGTCGAATATA
Source organism: Palaemon carinicauda (assembly GCF_036898095.1). Lineage (NCBI taxonomy): Eukaryota > Metazoa > Arthropoda > Malacostraca > Decapoda > Palaemonidae > Palaemon > Palaemon carinicauda. The sequence continues at coordinate 112,198,781 of NC_090728.1, read as the reverse complement.
TATATATATATATATATATATATATATATATATATATATATATATATATATATATATATATATATATATATATATACATGTGTGTATCTTTGTATGTATGTATGTATGTATGTGTGTATATGCATGTAATATATACGTCTTTATGCATATATATATATATATATATATATATATATATATATATATATATATATATATATATATATATACTGTATGATTTATACATTATGCTGTATTTCATAAGTAAAAATATCTATCCCTGGGGGCATTTTGTGTAAAAATTGTACATGATTGTGATTCTGACAAAGAATAATGTTTGCACTTTAGAAAAATTACAATGCAATCAGGCAAACATAATTTATTTGGGGAAATATCTCTTAGGATATTTTTATTTGAAAGATCTAACTAACAAAAAAGCCTCTATTGAATACTTTTAGAAAAAGAAGTGAGGATAAAGTAAACCAATATTGGTATCGGCTTTAATGATAGCATATCCATGTATGAAAACAAAGCTTTTTTTTTTTTTGCTTTTTTTTTCAATTTCTAATTATTTCCGCTAACGAATGCCGGCTTTAAAGATAAACAACACAGACGTTCGTACAATATTAATGTTTTAGTTGCTGGATTACTGATAAACATTAGCTCTATCATGTACCTAAATTGAAGGCCTAAGAGAAGTTCATCGAACCCCTACACACTGCACTGTTCATCCATGTTTTTCATGTACTCTTGCTCTTTCTAGAATAAAAAGGTCACCAACTATTTCAAGGATTTTCCTTCCTCCTTCATCCTATCAAATAAAAACTATACACTATTCGCTGGCCTATTGTCTCGTATTCTCTCTGCAAGACCTCCAACTTCAGCTAAACGTTTCACAACTACTTTTACGCATCTCAGCATTTTTCATTCCATTGATTTTTCTTACATCTCATGTGCCATACAAATATTTCATCATTACATTTTAAATCCGTTTTGTTTCTTCCTTCCTCATTCAACATCCCCATTTCACTTTCATAAAAGGTTCAACATATCAAAATACTTCCCAATTAGACTTCCACAAACAATTCTTAAATTTTTTGGCGCCAATAATTCTAACTTCGATAGTATTCCTATATTGTTAGTCGCTTATTCTAACATCTTGCCTTCCAGTTTTCTACGTTCCATACTAAAAATCAAAACTCTTTCTTCCGGAGTTTCAATTATACAATTACCTTGCTATTTTACCAATTTTCTGTCTATTTTCTCCCTTTGAACATTTCCAACCTCTTTTTACTATCTTCAAGAATTTCTCTTCACTTCCATCACAATACCTTTCAATTACTCAGCAGTATTATCTATACAACTTATTATTACTATTGATTTTATCGTGTTTCCTAAGTCCGTACAGACCATATACAGCTCTTCATTTTTTGTTTTCAAACTTTTCACCAAGGTTTCGTACATACATACATATACCAAGGCACTTCCCCCAATTTGGAGGGTAGCCGACATCAACAAATGAAACAAAAACAAAAAGGGGACCTCTACTCTCTACGTTCCTCCCAGCCTGACAAGGAACTCAACCGAGTTCAGCTGGTACTGCTAGGGTGCCACAGCCCACCCTCCCCCGTTATCCACCACAGACGAAGCTTCATAATGCTGAATCCCCTACTGCTGCTACCTCCGCGGTCATCTAAGGCACCGGAGGAAGCAGCAGGGCCTACCGGAAGTGTGTCACAATCACTCACCATTCATTCCTATTTCTAGCACGCTCTCTTGCCTCTCTCACATCTATCCTCCTATCACCCAGAGCTTTCTTCACTCCATCCATCCACCCAAACCTTGGCCTTCCTCATGTACTTCTCCCATCAACTCTTGCATTCATCACCTTCTTTAGCAGACAGCCATTTTCCATTCTCTCAACATGGCCAAACCACCTCAACACATTCATATCCACTCTAGCTTCTAACTCGATCTTACACCCGTTCTCACCCTCATCACTTCGTTCCTACCCCTATCTACTCGAGATACACCAGCCATACTCCTTAGACACTTCATCTCAAACACATTCAATTTCTGTCTCTCCATCACTTTCATTCCCCACAACTCCGATCCATACATCACAGTTGGTACAATCACTTTCTCATATAGAACTCTCTTTACATTCATGCCCAACCCTCTATGTTTTACTACTCACTTAACTGCCCCCAACACTTTGCAACCTTCATTCACTCTCTGACGTACATCTGCTTCCACTCCACCATTTGCTGCAACAACAGACCCCAAGTACTTAAACTGATCCACCTCTTCAAGTAACTCTCCAAGGTTTCGTAACAAATAGTTAATCCACACCTTTATCCTT
>NC_090728.1:112181440-112191440 GCF_036898095.1 Palaemon carinicauda | reverse complement strand
TCGTGAAAAATAGTTAAATGAAAATGTCCTCTGGATCAAATTTTACAACATATTCATGAAGTAAATGTTTAATATCACCTGGAGTTAATATTGAAAGATGGCGAAATAAAATAATAAGTTGAAATGTACATTTAGCTACATTAATTGTGTACACCATGGGAGGCAAAGGAGACGTCTGACAGCTGTACATTATAGCAGGTCACACTATGTTTAGCAAAAGAAATACTGTTGTCAACGCTATCTGTAAAGCAAAGTCTCTGAGCTTGAAAAAGTGATCAAGAGCATTGTTATTGATTTTAAAAAGTGCTGTTCTGAAAAGTAATCCAAGTTGCTTAGAATAAAAATGCTTTTGATCACATGTTTACAAGTCGGCGACTCTGTTCTACACGCAGCGTTGTCAACAGTTAATCTTTTGCTAAACACAGCGTCACCAGCAGTCAGATGTCGCCATCGATTTTTGTGAAGCGTACCGGAATTAATGAAGCCAACCGTACAATTTGCTTAACTTATCAAAAGAATGTAAATGTGGTTATAGATATCTGTAGAGTTTTAAATAATTGTTTTCTAATTCATTGTAAGCATTTTATATAAGTTTAATATTATTATCAATATCCGTAAAGTTTTACAAAATATATTAAAAAATTTAATATATTGTTTATGATATTTTTTACTTAACATTATTCATCAATTCATTGAACCAATCAATCTTTCCATATTCAACTCTGACGGAAATTGAGAATCAAATAATGTTTATTGGGTCTTTATGACGCTGAAAGATAATTCGTTAAAGCATTCACAACCATTTAAAAAACAAAAATATGGGAAATTATGAAAACATCAGATTGACTGTTTGTCTTTTTTTTTACAGCAATTCTTGAATGAAAATAACTTTTTCGTTCACTTTATATATATATATATATATATATATATATATATATATATATATATATATATATATATATATATATATATATATATATATATATATATATATATATATATATATATATATATATGTGTGTGTGTGTGTGTGTATAAATATATATATATATATATATATATATATATATATATATATATATAATATATATATATATATATATATAATATATATATATATATATATATATATACACACATGTATATATAAGTGTAAATATGGATTTAAATTATCAAATTTATATTTTCTCTTTAATTAAAAGGTAATGAATGCATATATACGAAGAAGAAATATTAATCGAATCACTTGAAATATTTTGCATATGTATGATATAAATCCGTAATTTAATGACGTACTCAATAGTATCGCTGTATGATTAATTAGTTGAATAATTTAAGGAGAAGATTTAATCTTTATAAATTGTTATAATTTCTATCTTGAATAAAATTTATTGAAATGTTTCATTGGAGATTCTCTCGAAATCTGGAAGATTACTTATGAGACGGGGAAATCAAAGGGAAACATCAAAGTAAAAATATACACAGAACGTTGACAATAAATATGCTAGAAAGGGGAAATACCAATATAAATTATTATAACAAATGTTCTTAGATATCTTTATAATAAAGGTTTATCCAAGGTTAGAGTTTGAATGATAAAGAAAAATATTTTTGAGCAAACAATCATTATATTTGTTGTTTCCTTCAGATACCTTTATCATAAAGGTTTTTTTCCAAGGTTAGAGTTTGAGGGATAAAGGAAAAATATTTTTGAAAAAACAATCAATAAATTAGTTGTTCCCTTCAGATACCTTTATCATAAAGGCTTTTTTTTAGGGTTAGAGTTTGGGTGATAAAGGAAAAATAATTTTGAAAAACAATCAATATACTTCTTGTTTCCTTCACATAAAAGCACTATTAACGAAATGCCATTGGAGTTTAGCAGTGCTAAAAACCGAGATGAGTTTATGTTTATGATAAGTATTTATCTACCACACATAATTTTCCCCGAATCCTTTCCTCTAACAAGATATATCTACCCAGATGACTAATTAAGGATTATTCCACCAAGAATCGTCATTATCCATCAATTATAGTATGCAGTTATCATTCTAGAACCTTCACTCCGTATTCGTTTTCTGTTTCTGAGCTAACAAGTGTAACATCATGTGCATAGTTTTCCAAGAAGGATATATTTACCTATCAATCTATCTATCTATTTATATAAAGTGACTGGTTAGTGCTGATTATATTATCCTTTTTCTGAATGTACCCACTGTTAATCAGACCGGTGTATTATTACTAAATATATTTATATATATATATATATATATATATATATATATATATATATATATATATATATATATATATTATATACATATATATATATATATATATATATATATATATATATATATATATATATATATATATATATATAATGTATATACATACATATATATATATATATATATATATATATATATATATATATATATATATATATATATATTTATATATATATATATATATATATATATATATATATATATTATATATATATATAATGTATATATATATATATATATATATATATATATATATATATATATATATATATATATATATATATATCATTATCATCTTCTCCTTGGCCTATTGACGCAAAGGGCATCGGTTTTATTTTGCCAGACGTTACTATCTTGAGCTTTTAAGTCAATACTTCTTCATTCATCATCTCCTACTTCACGTTTCATTGTCCTCAGCCATGTAAGCCTGGATCTTTCGTCCTTTCTATTGCCGTGTGAAGCATAGTTGAAAGTTGGTGAACTAATTTCACTTGGGGAGTGTGAAGAGCATGCCTAAACTATCCCCATTCATCCCTCATAATGATTTCATCCACATAAAGTAATCGAGTAATCTCTCTTATAGGTTCATTTCTAATCCTGTCCTGCCATTTAACTCCCAATATCCTTCTGAGGGCTTTATTCTCAAGTCTAATAAATCTGTTGAATATTGTTTCATTTCCATACCATGACTCATGTCCATACAGTAACACTTACCTCATTAAACTCTTATATAGCCTGATTTTTATATGTAATTTCAGGCGATATGATTTCTAAATTTTACTTAACCTAGCCATTGTCTGATTTAATTTTTTCAATCGCTCATTAAACTCAAATTCTATGAATTCTAAATGACTCCACCTTATTAATCCTTTCTCCTTCCAATAATATTTCATCTTCCATTACATATTCCGTTCTCATCATCTCTGTCTTCTATTTATCTTGAGCTCAAGCTCATGTGATATTTCAATCATTCTGGTAAGTAAGTTTTGCAAGTCCGGTGGTGTTCTGCTAATAAGGACAGCGTCATCAGCAAAATCTAAGTCACATAATTTCTTTTTACCAATCCAGTCCAATCCTTCTCCACCATCCCCAACTGTTCTATGCATTACAAAATCCATGAGGAAGATAAACAACATAGGTGACAACTCCATAATAACGTAGGAGTCTCCACAAAATTGGCCGGTGCAAACTATCATTTTTTTTCATGCTCCACAAATGCCAACATAAGTAGATTTCTATATTTCACTTATTGCTGTACCACATGTCTTAAAATTAAAATTCGGCCAGTACAACTTCTACCTTTTCGAAATCTTGCTTGTTCATCTCTCAGCTTTTCATCAATCTTTCTCTCCAGTCTCTTTAGAATGGGCATACTACATATCTTCATGACAACTGACGTAAGTGTGATGCCTCTATAATTTTTGCAATCAGTAAGATCTTTTTTTGCAGTTTTCACCATCACTCTCATGTTTTGCCTCTTCATGCCACATTCTACAAAATAGTCTTGAAACTATTTTGGGAGCCACTTCATTTACGGCCAATATCATCTCAGCAGTTATTCCATCGTATCCAGGGGTTTTCTGTCTCTTGAATTTTTTAATGATAGCTTCGACTTCAAACACACTGATTTCATTAATGAACACGTCAAGGTCTTTCTCGGCTTCAAGTATATCAATCAAATTATTCACTTCATATCTCCCATTCATGACTTCACTAAAGTGTTCCATCCAACGTTATTGTTATAACAGATCCATCTCTCTTTTTGATGGATATATGATTTTTATTCTTTGCCCCAGTAGATATTTCACTGATAATTCTATGAGAAATTCTTACACCATAGCAACTCCCTGATTGCATAGCTTTGTCAGCCACATCCGCTTTCCTGTCTGAATAGTCTCTCCAGTCATACCTGTTGTTTCTTCTGACTCCACCATTGATACCGGAATACTTGGCATGATCTACCTTGTAATTTTCTTTACGTGCTCAAAATCTTACAACAATCAATTTCTGTCTTTGTCTCCTTTTGATAGTATCCCATGTATCCTTTGATATCCGTGGGTTTCTCCTTGTAACTGTGTGTCCCAAAGCTTCACCACCAACTGACTGATATATGTTCTTAATATCCCACCATATTACCTTAATTGACTGCCCTTCGTCTCTTAAAGTCTCTAAGACTGCAATTCGATACCTACATTTAGTGCTCAACTTCAAAAAGCTTAGTTGTATCGAACCTTCGCAATCTATATATATATATATATATATATATATATATATATATATATATATATATATATATATATATATATATATATATATATATATATTTGTGTGTGTGTGTGTGTGTATGTTCGCATGTTTTCTATACACACTATTTATCTTGTTTTATATATGTCGCACATTACAATTCATGGTCCAGTCATTGAAATTAATATTATGAAATGGAATATATAGAAACGGGAGCAATAATAGATTTTATTACATAAAATCTGTCATTATATCAAATCAAAATCGAATATGAATATGATTTCATAGCGGAAATTCCGAATTCAAAACTTTCGTTCAATATTTGCTTAACTCTCAGAGTCAAACACTAAAGCAAATTTTTTATCTGTGAATTTTATGCAACCTTTCTAAACCCTATTTCCCTCTTGACAGGAGAAAATGTTACGTATCAATCAAGTCAACACCTGTGTCCTCAGGTGGTTGAGAAATTTATTGTCCAAATTCATTATTCGCAGGAAGCTATCGAATCTGAACGAATGTAACTTTCACATAAATGACTTTGTGTATTTATTACATTTTATAGTTTCATTGGGTTCAGACTATAAAAACATGATTTTTCCCCCTTGTTAATGAACTATGTAAAAGGGTTAATAGTGATAACTATACAAGCAGTATGTACATTATTTGTTTAGATAGATACACTATAATTTAAAAGATTATGTATGTACTTGTAGGGATATATATAAATTTTATCAGAGATGCGTAAAGCTAGAAAAAAATATCTTGAGGTATAGAAGTAAATTTCCTCCAACCGTTGAAATTGTTATGTGAACAGGAAATGTTCTGATAGTAAAAAAAGATAAATCCATGCAAGCTGTGATGACGGTTGTACTGTTTTTATTGTGTGTTATTTCTTATTTTCTCATTTCCCTTCTAAATCTTTTTATTTTTGTATTTAATCCTTAGGTTATCTGAATTTTCCTTATTGTTTCCCTTTGGTACACCCGTTATATCTGCGTTGAAATTTTTTGGGCTGCCAGCGCAAGAGCCCGTGTCTTACACAAGGTAAAGCAATCTACACAAACACGCGCGTTGAAATAGTTATCAGTCTTTTTTCTCTTATTCGGCAAATTTCTTTCGGTTTTTTTTTTTTTCGACCAAGCTAATCTCACCTTTGAATCTCTTTCAATACGATTGTTAATAGCGAAGCAATTAAGATGAACCACCACCATCACCCGGATTTCCCACAGATTTTATGATTAGAGAGGGGGGGGGGGGGAAATTGGAATGACATCGTTGTCCGTTTCATTCCATTGCTCAAAAGATACCAAATTAGTAATGAAACTTTGATAGAATCAAGTTTAATGACGCTGCTCTTCTTAGGATATTTGGGAATTTTTATACGTTGTGTCTGCTAATTGCTTGTTTAGACATGTCTTTGTAACATATGGCCAAAACATTCCAGATCTCTCTCTCTCTCTCTCTCTCTCTCTCTCTCTCTCTCTCTCTCTCTTCTTTCATTTCTAGTTGCATAGTTAGTTGGAAGTTATCCTATTTTTAATGCATATTTATTGTTAATTTCGATTGAAAAGAACAAAAAAAAAAATATTTCAAGGAATAGAAGTATCAACTTAATCCTATTTTGTCTCCAGAGGATCATCAGGAGCTCGAAAGAGTGAGAATCAATATTGGTTTCTTGAAGATGGAGTTGGTAAATGATTCTTGCTGAAGACTTTCGGTTCTGAAAGATTCTTAAAGTCTCCAGAAGCGTGGGAATTTTTAAAAAAATTATTTTGAAATTTGAAAAATTGAAAAATCGCAGAAATATCTCAACTTAGGGTATATAAAGATAGGGATTCGGTCGCCACGCTCATTGAGAACTGCAGGTAAGTCTTAGAAGGTCCTTTGTGCATAAGGTAAGTTTGGCGGACCTAGTTCTCAAATAGAAGCAACGATGCCTAAGACTCGGAAGAGGGAACATGTGGGGGTTGATGGTCGAAGAGGAAACTCCCCGAAGAAAAGAAGACTTGGCGCCGAGAAGAAAGCAGAAGAAAGAATGGCTAAAGCTGGTACGAAGAGGAAGAGATCGGAGGAACAGTCAGGGATGTCCCCAAAGAAAATGAAGTTGGAACCTACAAGTGACCCACATAGAAATCTGAAGCGGAGTGATTTCAGGACAGGAATACTCCTTGGAGAAGGCTCGTACGGAAGGGCTTTCAGATGCAAGATCAAATGTATACGAGTTTGGATAGATGGTGTCAAAAAAGTTTTGAAGGATAAAGGACTTGCACAGAGAGAGGCTTTCTTCAAGGAAGCAGACTGTTTAGAAAAGCTGGCAGTAATTGAAGGAGTTCCAGTTTTGTATGGACAGCGTGACACGAGGACGGATGTGGCCATTGCCATGTCTTATAATGGCGGCTACACTGTGGGTCAGTTTATGCATAAATACGCAAATGATGTGCAGAAGATTTTTGGTGTGCTGGCTAAGATGGCGGAAATTCTTGGGGACATCCACAGGACAGGCGTTCGTCATAATGACTTGCATGCTGGAAATGTCATGATCGAAGAGACTGTGTGCCCGCAAGACCCGGTGGCCACAATAATTGACTTTAGATTTTGCATGCCCTTCGGAAGGAGACTGTTCCCAAGACCGATCAAGAGTTTCAAAGCCTATCATTATGATCCCCTGCTCAGTAAGGATTGTGGACGAACCAGCCCAGAGACTGACATCTTCCCCTTTGGAAAGCTGATGCAGAAGATACCTGGATATGGAGAAAACCAAGTTCTGAAGAACCTCATCAGCAGAAGCTTGTCTAAGAACGCAAAGCGGCGGCCATCTCCGGATGAGTTGAGCAGGACCCTCAGGATGTTGGAAAATGGACAGCAGGTAGGGAATAGTAGTAACAGGTTTGTTCAGTTTATTTGTAATCTTTGGTATAAGGTAGTGGACTGTTACTACGGTCTATAGGGGAAATATTTAGTTTGGGTTTAATTTCAAGTAGCAATTTTATTTGTAAGGAACTTAGCTTATTAATTTCTTGTGAAATTAAAAATCTAAGAATAACTCTTTTGAAAGGGGAGAAATCTGACTTCTCCGGGGGTTTTTTCCCTCCCAATACTTTGCCCCCTGTGGCCACGGGGGCCTAAACACAATTAGAATAGCGCCAACGTTATCCCTGCGTGTCGTAAGAGGTGACTAAAAGGGACGGGACGAGGGGGCTGGGAACCCCCTTTCCTGTATATAATTCTGTGAGACGTCAACTAAGAGATGGAGCTGGGGGGGAGAGTGATTGCTCCCCGCACTCTAGTTTTGTGGTGTTTGAGTATGCGTGGATATAGTACGATAGAGAGTAAAAGATGTGAGATTGGAAGTATGTTTAGGAATAGAAGGATGGATGTATTGGCATTCTGTGGGACAAAGATGAAAGGAAAGGGTGAAGTGATGTTTAGTGAAATGTCTGGTAGAGTGTCTGGGATTGAAAGGGGAAGAGCGAGAGAGGGTGTGGCTTTATTGCTGAGTGAATGGATGACAGGTAAAGTAGTGGTATCTAGGTTAATGTGGGTAAGGGTTAGGTTGGGTAGGGAATGTTGGGTGTTTGTCGGTGCGTATGGGCCAGGTAGTGAGAAAAGTGAAGAAGATCGGAATGAGTTCTGGAATGAATTAACTAGGTGTGTACAAGGACTGGGTAGGAGGAATTATGTAGTTGTCATGGTTGACTTAAATGCTAGAGTGGGTGATGGAGAGGTAGTAGGTGTCTTTGGGAAGTATGGCGTACCAGGTAAAAATGAGAGTGGTGAGAGACTGGTAGATATGTGTGTTGAGCAAGAGATGGTAATAAGTGCTAGCTTTTTCAAAAAGAGAGATAAAAACAAGTATACATGGGTAAGAGTGGCAAATTGCAGAGTAGTAGAAAGGGCATTAATGGATTATGTGTTGATAACTAAAAGGATGTGGGGAAGATTGAAAGACATGCACGTGTTTAGGAGTATGGCTAACGGTATGTCTGATCATTTTTGGTGGAAGGCAAATTAGTTGATACAAGAGAGTGGGGGAATAGAGTAAGTGGATGTAAAAGGGAGCTAATGAGGGTTGAAGAGCTAATAAAACAGAGAGTAATAAATAAATATCAGGAAAGGTTGAAAATGGCATATGACGAAGTGAGAGTAAGCGAAACTGGTAATTTAGAGGAGGAGTTGAAGTTAGTAAAAGGAAATTTTGTTGGGATTACAAGTGATGTGTGTGGCAAGAAGGTTGTTGGAGGCAGCATGAGGAAGGGCAGTGAATGGTGGAATGGAGTGAAGGTAAAAGTGGAAGAGAAAAAGAGGGCTTTCAAAGAATGGCTGCAGAGTAATAGTATAAAGAAGTATGAAAAATATAGAGAGAAAAATGTGGAGGTAAAACGTAAGGTACGTGAGGGAAAGAGGGCAGCAGACCTGAGGTGGGGTCAGGCATTGGGTCAGTCATATGAAGAGAATAAGAAGTTTTGGAAAAAAGTGAAGACAGTAAGGAAGGCTGGCTCAAGAATTGAAGAGACAGTGAAAGATGGAAATGGAAGGTTGTTAAAAGGAGAGGAGGCAAGGAAAAGGTGGGCGGAATATTTTGAAACTTTACTGAATGTTGAGGATAATAGGGAGGCAGATATAATTGCTGTTTTAGGTGTTGAGGTGCCGGTGATGGAAGATGAGAATGAGAGAGAGATTACAATAGAGGAAGTGAGGAGAGCACTAGATGAAACGAGAGTAGGAAAAGCATCTGGTATGGATGGTGTGAGAGCTGAGATGTTGAAGGAAGGGGGTGTGACTGTACTTGAATGGTTGGTGAGATTGTTTAATATGTGTTTTGTGTTGTCAATGGTACCAGTAGATTGGGTTTGTGCATGTATTGTACCACTATATAAGGGTAAGGGAGATGTGCATGAGTGTTGTAATTCAAGAGGTATTAGTTTGTTGAGTGTATTTGGAAAAGTGTATGGTAGAGTAATGATTAATAGGATTAAGGATAAAACAGAGAATGCAATCTTAGAAGTACAGGGTGGTTTTAGAAGAGGTAGGGGTTGTATGAATCAGATTTTTAGTTAGGCAGATATGTGAGAAATATTTAGCAAAAGGTAAGTAGGTGTATGTTGCGTTTATGGATCTGGAGAAAGCGTATGATAGAGTTGATAGGGAAGCAATGTGGAATGTGTTGAGGTTATATGGAGTTGGTAATAGGTTGCTGCAAGCAGTAAAAAGTTTCTACAAAGGTAGTAAAGCATGTGTTAGAATAGGAAATGAAGTGATTGATTGGTTTCCGGTGAGAGTGGGTCTGAGACGGGGATGTGTGATGTCACCGTGGTTGTTTAACTTGTATGTTGATGGAGTGGTGAGAGAGGTGAATGCTCGAGTGCTTGGACTAGGTTTAAAACTGGTAGACGAGAATGACCATGCATGGGAGGTAAATCAGTTGTTGTTTGCAGATGATACTGTACTGGTTGCAGACACAGAAG
>NC_090728.1:112168940-112176440 GCF_036898095.1 Palaemon carinicauda | reverse complement strand
AAGGTATGAGAAACATTGTACGATTTACATTACCATCCATCTTTTTAGGACTTAGTCTCAAAAGAAATTGTACGTAATTGTACTTTCTCAATAATATATTGCCATATCCTATTACTCCCAAGATATTTATTTTTTCTGCTTCAAATAAAAGCAGTTACTTATTTTAATTAATCAGGGCCAATTTCAAAACAATATAGATGTCCATGTTAGGAAAATTAACCGCGTGCCGTATTTCATAAAAGCTTTGGAAAAACTATTGTTTTATACCAATAAGATTATGGCAATTATTTAAAAAGTTGTTATAATAAATGAAGCTTGGCCAAAAAAAAATACAGTTCTAGATAAAATTTTAACATCCCCAAATATTTTTTTAATAAAATATGTTTAACAACCCATCCATTAATATTCATTAAGCTCTCGGAGTGTTACCTCATTGAACATTAAAATGCAAAAATAATGAAGCGACGGATAACGCATCACAATTGTTTCTTAAAATGAAAATGTTGCGCATATTTGCCATTAAGCCAATTATGGCTTAATTAATGATAAGAGGTTTAATTGCTCCGTCTGAAGCATCTCCCATCTAAGTAGACTTGATATTTTACATGACGCATCCTTCTCTCTCTCTCTCTCTCTCTCTCTCTCTCTCTCTCTCTCTCTCTCTCTCTCTCTCTCTCTCTCATTGATTAGTATAAATATTTTATCATACGAATAAGTTCTCTCTCCCTCTCTCACTCTCTCTTCTCTCTCTCTCTCTCTCTCTCTCTCTCTCCTCTCTCTCTCTCTCTCTCTCTATTATTGATCTAGTATAATATTTTATCATACGAATAAGTCTCTCTCTCTCTCTCTCTCTCCTCTCTCTCCTCTCTCTCTCTCTCCTCTCTCTCTCTCTCTCTCTCTCTCTATTATTGGTTAATATAATATTTTATTACATGATTAAGTTCTCTCTCTCTTTTTTCTCTCTCTCTCTCTATTATTGATTAGTATAATATTATATCATATGAATAAGCTCTCTCTCTCTCTCTCTCTCTCTCTCTCTCTCTCTTCTCCTCTCTCTCTCTCTCTCTCTCTCTCTCTCTCTCCTCTCTCTTATTGATTAGTATAATATTTCACTATATAAATAAGTTCTCTCTCTCTCTCTCTCTCTCCTCTCTCTCCTCTCTCTCTCTCTCTCTCTCTCTCTCTCTCTCTCTCTCTCTGTTTAAAAATTGGGCCTTTTTGAGGTAGTCTTATATTATTATGAAATTTTGTCTACCATAGCTAACAAATCTCCTCCTGTTTGGGTGACAACATTATAAGACGGTATCTGGAATTTCGGCAAGTCTTGATAAGGAACTTCAACTATCTTGCTTAGTATCTATACAATTTACCTTAATGCGTACTACACAATTTGCCAAATGTTAACATTCTTATTTTTTTTTAGGTATCCTTTACTGTACTGTACATAAATTGAGCAATCTTCCTGGGTGGAATTTTAAATTTGAGACAGTTTTTGCATCCAACAAAGAACCAGAATCCTTAAAACAAATACTATTCAGTGATTATCTTTTGTTATACTTCCATTCTGATGTAACCTTGTAATTCCAGTGATATGGACATCTGTATTATCAAAAGTGTGAGTATTTAAGTTTGGGCAGCATCACTATGCAACTTTGCAAATTTGTCTAGGTTTTACGTGTGTATGTGTATAAACCTGTCTAGGTTTCGTGTGTGTGTGTGTTTCATGTCTATTTTATATCTAATAATTAAAGTTGAATGTAAGTATTCTTCATAGGAACAATTAAAATGGGATTAATTTCGAAAAGCAAAGGATGGCATTGTGAATAGATATTATCTGTATTTTAGAGCTATTTTGATACTCTCCAAAAGGCTCTGTTAGCTGCTTTGCTTGAATATATTTCTCAGAGGAAACAGCAAATGGAGAAAAGCAACCGATATTAGAAAATAGTTGTTATTAAAAGTTCATCAGTTTTGTGTATGTCTTTACACTCCTTGCTTTTCCTTTCGGTGGAATACATAATCGATGACATTGTAGACTTATAAAGTATTCTATCATTTATGAAATATGATCTCCCAAGTACAGCTAGATGGTCCAAAAAATACTTCGTAAATAAATTGACAAAGGTTAAGATTTCACTCTGTTTTTTTATTACCTTAATAGATAATCATCCTTATTTCCTTCTCCTTGAGCAGAGAACAGTTTTAATCGTATATATTTGGCTGCATTACTGAGTCTCTCCAAGATTACAAGTTTCTTAGAATTAGGTCATTAAATCCTGTACCCTTGCCAAGTTCATTAGCTCACAGAGAGCCCTTGGAGTATTTCAACTTCATCTTAGTTATTCATTAAGCTGCTTTTGTCTGTTAATGTTTAATAATTGTTTTTCATGGTCTTCTCAGCGAAAGCTCTTGGTATATTTCGACTCTGTCTTTTTCATTAATTTTGCTACTTTTATTGTTTTAATTGTGTGGTTAGTATTTATTTTTCTATTGACGTTCTGTCCCTCAGAGATTTTACGTTCATTGTCAGTTAAAAACTTTGTCGCTGATTTGCGATAATTTATTAGTTTGAAAGCATTGACAAAAATAACTTATTCATTCCTTTGCTAATGTAAGGGATGCAGTCATTTTAGTCATTAGCTTAGATCAATTATGTGTCTTTTTAACTACTTATACACTTGCATGTCTCTGCGTTATAAACTTATAACATTATTATGTATTCATTTACTTTTATGGAAAATACACTTAGGCTCGAGATTTTTTCTGCTTATTATATTATACTTTGTTTTCATTAACCTTAATTGCCTTTTATCTCGAAGTTTATGTCAACGATGCTCAAAATGTCCTATTGTTCATTAGTTCTCATTTATTTCGTTCCACGTTTTAAGAGACATTTTCTGAAAATGGCGCAATATGACAAGCTATCCTCTTGTTATTTACATCAGCCTTTGTATGCCAACTAAGGCAAAACTACCGAACTTATACCTTGAGGTAAAATCTTTCATAAAATGTTACTTTCTAATTCAAACCCACATTTTTATCAACTAGTAGCGGCATCTGTTTTGTATTTAATCCAAGATATTTGAAAATACGTTTTTATGTTCATTACACCTAATCGTTAGCATTTTAACTCATTTTACTTTTGCAAGTTATGCAAAAGCACGAGAATTCCTTCCACTCACAGCGCTACTTTCTTCAATAACAGATGGTTTTATAAAAACTACGACGGACATCACTGAAACATTTATTTTTACAATAGTTTGAATTTGATCCTCATGTCCCACATGGCCAGACAGGGGCTCCTGAATAAAGTTTTGGAAAGGTAAGGGAGAATAAACTATACACAAAATTAACATATTAGTAACCGCTTCATTAAACTCTTCACAGAAGGCTTATCAGCATCACGTCTAGCCCCCCTGCTCGTACTACTTGCATTAGTTTCCCAATTCCCAGCCCCCTCACTATCATAATACTCTCTAACACTTTCTCTGTTATTTATTTTCCTTCCTCAAGAGATTCCAAACTACAATCTCTCCATTATCTGCAAATGATCTATTAATCTCTAAAATAACCTTATTCCTCTTGCCTCCTACAGCAAACTTTTTAAAACTTGTTAGCAGACCCACATTTCTCCAATTCGCCTTATCAAATCTCATCTTTATTCTTTTATAAAAAAGTTCAAACGTTTATAACCTCATCTGAAATTTTCTTATCCTTTTTCTGATCTCTTGTATCACTCCTCCCATATTCATGTTAAACATCTTTGGAGAAAAACATACTATAAATTACTTCCTCTTCTAAACTGAACCAGTCCCTCTCCTGACTACATATTTCAACACCCCTTTTGCTTCGATCACAAAATCTTTAAATTGCCACCTACACCTTTTTCGCTTTACTTTTATATTATTCAAGTAACTATTTCATAACAAACAATTGATCTGCAAACCTGCTCTGAAGTTCCAGGACCCCTCTTTACCTCTCCTGCTTTATTTGCTATGAACTTTCCCAGATACACGAGGGAACATTTAGCACTGTCTCCTTTAGCTTTAAGCAATAGACCAATTACTCCTGTCACCCATTACGCTAAAATATTTCCTCAATACTCACCTACCCCGCAAACGTGGCCAATCAATCTAATACACTATGTGTATCTCATTGCAGTGCCTCACTTTGTTTTCGTGTTAGCTGATATCTTATTTCTTACCTGTCCCACATTTACTTCAACAAGTAATATCAGCCTTATAGAAACCTTTTTAAATGTTGTATCAATCGCTCCTGCCCAGAAATTCTCATCTACCTTCAACATTTTTTTTTTTTTCGAAATAGTTACTTTTATTCAAAACGGGATATCTAGATCGCGCTAATAGAAACATTTTAACCCTTCCCTCTAAAAAGTAATGTTTACTTCAACAAAAAAATATTTCTTATTTATCTCCTGCCAATCTTCTTCTCACCATTAGATCCATAAAAGAATGCTTCCATTTTCTCTGTACCCACACACGATCCCACTTAGCGCAAGAGCCCGTGGCTCGCATATTTTTTTTGCAAAGCCAATCTAATACCTATCTACCTATTACACATGGTCTAGTAATCTTCTCCCCTCTATTATGTTCTTTCCCATATATTTTTCCCAATTATACTATCAACATTATTTGCAAACACAGTTATACAAGAATCTATACTTATCGACAAATCCTTTTCTTTCTCATAATCGCTCTTTTAAGTTTCCGAAATTAGGTGAATATTTTTTTTTTATACTTTTTCAAAAAGAAAAGTTTTCGCTTTCATTTTCTTCCTTTCCTGATCTATATTAACACACAAAGACTTTTACTCCTACTACACTCACCACTAATCCATACACTTCTAGGTTTCTCTCTTTGATAAAATCTACTATCAAGTATTTCATTTCATCTAGGTCACGCACGGAAGCATAATTTACACACATGTATACATTCATAGACACGAACAAATATATATATATTATATATATATATATATATATATATATATATATATATATATATATATATATATATATATATATGTATGTAGGTAAATATATATATATATATATATATATATATATATATATATATATATATATATATATATATATATATAAATATATATATATATATATATATATATATATATATATATATATATATTATATATATATATGTTTTTTTTTTTAAATTATATAGATTGTTAAAGGTCTCGTCTTCACTGGGTGCAGAGGTATGATTTCGCTCGGGAACTGGAGTTGGTCATTTATAGGGGATATCGTGTATCAAAAAAAAAAAAAGAAAAAAAGAAGGAAAATAATATTGTTGATGTGCCTATGAGTTGTATATACTAGTATGTAACTTTTGGTTTATATCTTCAGGATTTGTGGAGTAAGCCATATATGAATATACTATCTTTGTCATAGTAAATTTATTGGGAACTTTAAATACATGTTTTTAGTTTTTTTTAGAAATTTTTATATAATTTTGTGTTTTATGCATTATATGACTTTTTATCTTTTTAAGAAATGAAAATGTTGAATGTATTCAGAAACCCGACCTTTTATTGATACAGTTAGTTCATAGTTCAAAGAGTCTTTCTAAATTTACTAACTTATTTATCTTTTTTAAACTTATTTTACATCGGTAATATCTGCTGGCTAATAATGACGTTATAAATTTTTTTTGATCTTATATATTTCCTTTTTTTTATTCTGAAATAGAAATATTGTTTTACGTATATATATTGTCATCTCAAAATTTTACATTTTCAGTTTTTGTGATTTTGTAGCATTTTTAAAATTTATATTGTTTATTCCTTAGTTTTGTTTTTAATGAATGAAGGAAGGTTTAATTAGAAAAATTTGTTCCTACTAATGTATATTATAAAGAATTTCGTATACCTATGTATATCAAGTATACGAGATAAAGTTGATTGACTGATTGATTGATTGATGTAAATATACACACAGCGACATTATATATATATATATATATATATATATATATATATATATATATATATATATATATATATATATATATATATATATATATGTGTGTATGTATATATATATATATATATATATATATATATATATATATATATATATATATATATATATATTATATACATATATCTATATATGTATATATATATATATATATATATATATATATATATATATAATACATATATCTATATATATATATATATATATATATATATATATATATAATATATATATATAAATATATATAAATATATATATATATATATATATATATATATATATATAAATATATATATATATATATATATATATATATATATATATATATATATATGTATGTATATGTATACATACATACACTCAAGTCACTCATTATTTCGTTGAGTGCAACAAAATAAGAAGAGCCTCATTTTTAGAACCAACCTTTTATATTTCTATTGGTTGGACTAGCAACATAATACTCTCTTGTATCAAAAGTCTGAAAGGGAGAACAGATTATTAAGGAAGAAAATAAGGAGATAGACCTGAGGGAAGCGGAAGAGTTCCATTCGGAGGATTTATGATGGCATAAGAGAGAATTCTAAAGACAGGAAGTGGAGGTTAAAAAACAGTTATCACGTCTAGGAATCTGTAGATTGGTGATTCCCTGAGCAAATGGGAGGAATGTGTTCCTTAATGGGTTGTAGGAGGACTCTAGAGAGTAGGACTTCTGAGCGGTATCCTTAAGTTTTAGACGAAGGTTTAGTCATTTGAATCACGTGACCTATCTCTTGTGAGTCATCAGCATCGATTGCAAACAAAAATTAGTTGATGAAATATGATAAGAAAAATTGGGATACACTCAGTATTGAAAGCGAGGAATTTGATCAAGGTATAGAAAGCCTGTTAAGAAATGCTCCAAGTATCAGTAATTACCAAAAAGAGAAGGGACAGTTTTTAACAGAATCTAGTTTCTGTGTGTGTATATGGATATATATATATGTATGTATGTATGTATATACATATATATATATATATATATATATATATATATATATATATATATATATATATATATATATATATATATATATATTATATATATATATATATACAGGTATATATATATATATATATATATATATATATATATTATATATATATATATAATATATATATATATATATATATATATATATATATATATATATATGCATATATATATATATATATATATATATATATATATATATATATGTTTATTTATTTATTTACATACATACATATTTACATATATAACATATATATATATATATGTGTATATATATATATATATATATATATATATATATATATATATATATATATATATATATATATATATATATATATATATATATATATATATATATATATATATATATATGTAAGTATATATATATATATATATAATATATATATATATATATACATGTATGCTTATATACATACATATATATACA
>NC_090728.1:112146440-112156440 GCF_036898095.1 Palaemon carinicauda | reverse complement strand
TTCTACAAGATGTCTGCTATTATGAAAGAAATGTTCACATATATGATTTTGTTTTTTCTTTTTTTCTTTTTGAAAAGCGGAACAATCGCATGGGGAATACGTAATTCGTATAACGGTGAATCATAACAGTGAATTTTCATACAATGTAAGAGTCAATACCTTTTAGCAGCATGACTCTGCTTCTAAATGGCGCCATTACACTTTTTGCAAACAAATTCAATTTCCTAAAATTGCAAGTGGTGCAGATGCAAAACAAAAGAATAAATGTCATAGCGCGCTTTATTCAGCATAGTTTTTGACAGAAATAACAAAATTATCTGTAAAATCAATTATTGTACAAACAAAGTTGAAGCTCTAGTCTCATCTATTGCCTGTAATATTTAAAGTGAGGCAGTTTTACTTCGTTTTGGAAATAAAATAAAGGCTTAACAAAATTTCAACTACCTATATTTTTTCTAGTTCAAACAGATATATTGCCTCTATTTTCATTCCATCAGTCCATCTATATGTTTCATCATTTGGATGTTACTATCATAATCTATAACGACTCATTAACTGCTTCTCCTTTAACGAACTGCTCAAATCCTACCATCAACCAAACTGATCTTCATCATCCCATATTACTTGGCAACATTTACCATTGTAACCCTTCCCTTGCTGACATTCTCTTTGAGCTACGTCTTTAATTGAACTATTTCAAACATTTTCACCGATTTTTGTAGCTTCTCTCCACTATACCAATATCATCCTTTTAATGGCGCAATCTGTCGAAGTTGAAGCAATAGCTGACTGGTGTATCGCTATCCTTATGCTTGCTAGGTTCATGGTTTGCTCAGGTTTACTTCCCAATAGTGTACCCGACTCCAAAGGAGAACCAGTATCTGATAGGGATCAATAAAAAGGAGATGGATCCTAAAAAATCACCAAAAGACGGATATTTTCCCTTTTAGCACTAATCCTTCTGAGCTAATTTGAAATTTATTCCTTGATTTTACACATATCTCAATACACATTCACGCATACTCATAAATATATGCACACACACACACACACACACACACACATACACACACACACACATATATATATATATAATATATATTATATATATATATATATATATATATATATATATATATATATATATATATATATATATATATATATATATGTATATATATATATATATATATATATATATATATATATATATATATATATATATATATATATTTATATATATATATATATATATATAGTATATGTCTTATTGTTTTATGCCATAGAATATAAGCTAGTTACAACTCGAAGAGCTATGGAAAGAATAATGATGGGAATAACACTTATAGAAAGAAGAGCAAAAAGGATACGAGAGCAAACTAAAATAGAGGATATTCTAACATGTTTGAAAAAGAAATAGACATGGGCAGGACACTTCAGGTAAATAACATAATAGATGTGCGTTATTGGACAATAAGTAGGTGAGGGGAAATAATACGATGGATTGAAGAACTAAGAAAATTTGCTTCTAAACTGGCATGTAAAGACCATTAACAAACGTGATTGACATGTCTTAGGCTATTGTACTGCAGCGTAGTAAAGTCTGAAGATAATATTTACACACATAGACACACACACATATATGTATATATATACATACATATATATATATATATATATATATATATATATATATATATATATATATATATATTATATATATATATATATATATATATATATATACAGTATATATATATATATATATATATATATATATATATATATATATATATATATATATATATATATATATTATATATATATATATATGCATTAATAGTTAAGTGTATTTTTTCTGTATTCTAATTACAAAAGCTTGATATGAATTACCTAAATATATTCCTGATGATAACAACAACAACAACAACAACAACAATAATAATGATAATAACAAACCAAGGTTCCTTTTTAAAAGAACAAGCACACCTTTTCACATTATTTGCACTTTGTCTTTTTCAAAAAGGTTGAATCCGGATGTTGTCTCCATCTTCCTCCTACACTAAATGATCTAATCCAATTCGGGAGCGAGCAATTCCTATTAAACGCCCAGTAAAATCTAACCGAGTAATGAAACGGTGACAAGATTTTATAATCTCTATTCCTGTCACCACTAAATTTATTGTGCAAGCTCTGACAGAGAGAGAGAGAGCGAGAGAGAGAGAGAGAGAGAGAGGAGAGAGAGAGAGAGGGAGAGAGGAGAGAGAGAGAGAGAGAGAGAGAGAGAGAGAGCTTTTCGTCAGAAGAATATTATATATATGCATGTATAATCTTCAGGGGAATATTATATACAAACATATATATGTATATATATATTTATATATATATATATATATATATATATATATATATATATATATATATATATATTATATATATATATATATATATATTATACACACACCCAGTATATGTTATATATATATATATATATATATATATATATATATATATATATATATATATATATATATAAATATATATATATATATATATATATATATATATATATTATATATATATATATATATATATATATATATATATATATATATATATATATATATATATATACTCTATTTATATACATATATAAATACACTCATATATATGTGTATACATGCCTTATATACTTATATATAATGTATATATACTTTACATATATCTACATTTCACATATAAACAGAAATATATTCCATGTATATATTTCATATATACAATATTATACCTATATATATATATTTTTGGGCTCAAGCCATGTCGTCCTGATGGAAGTTCCTATAGGGTAGCTTCCTAGGGTATATTACAACTATGGCGATATTCCCAGAGAATTTACCTTAAGGTACCAGAATTCTAACTCCTGGAGCGAGTATCCCTTGTGAAAGGGATATCGCGACATATCAGAGGACGTATTCTTGACACGCCACATGGCAATCTGGATCCTGGACAGAGATTTCGTCTCGTAGGGGGGATTGGCAAGAAACGAATTCGGGAAAGAAAAAGGGGAGCCGCTCCCAAGGCTTCCCTATCCTCCGATTCGTATGCGTGCCTGGCGCCAATCCGGGCGCCATCTGTATTCCTTTTTGCGTAGCTTAACAACTCGGTGTTTTTTTCCTGTTTTTCTCGCAAATCTTGGATTTATTCTACTTTTCATGGCTTCTCCGTCTTCGTCGGCCTCTGATAAGTTGAGTATAATGTCTTTTATGTATAAATGTAGGCTCTTGGTAAATTTTTGAGTGATTAATAGGATTAATCTTTGATACAAGAGCCGTAGCCTACCAGAGGCGTCCTGGATGCTGTCGCTCGCTAGGTATGAGTTTAGTTAGTCAGAGCGACATTCCTGGTTGTTTTGCTTTAATAAATTTTAGCTATTTAGCATTACATAGGATTTCCTTTCGTGCTTAGTATTATTTTGGCGAAGTATTCGCCATTCTGGCCTACGCTAGGCCATGTAGCCTAGTCGTTTGGTCCTAGTACTTCATGCATGATTTTGGTTTTTCCGAGTGTAATAAAAATTTTATTGAAGCTTTAGGCTATGTTTTATACATTTAAGACTGCGTGGAATATTTCCAAGATAGTATACGAGTGATTTTCGGTGATTTAGGTAATCGATTCTCTTGGTGCCTAGGCCTGCTTATGGAGCCTTAGTATACTTTATCATACTCCCCGGTTGCTTTCTTTTCTTCGGAGAAGGTATGCAATCCCTTTCCCTCTGTTTAAGCCTTGGGCTTATCCCTAAGTGGTTTTTTCCGAATTTATTTTCGATAAAACTATACTGGGGTGTTACTGTACCTTCCTGTTCCTGTAGTATGGTTCAAAGAGGGACAGAACAACAGAGTTTTTTAGTCTGAGTCTGTGTTTGTTTGGCTTGGGGCAGAGTCTCCCTCGCTGGCCTGACACAGACAAAGGGGGCTTAGCCTCCTTAGGTCACTACCGAAGGTTTCTGTGGATATGATTCCTTTTTTTGTGATCTACCAGACTAGTCCTTGTTGCTGTTCTCGGGGGAGGATAAGTTTTTTTCCCTGGGAGTAGCAATACCTTCCTTGCTTTGGTGCTCTGGGAGCTGGCAAGTATTGCTGGCCTTTCCCCTTAGATCTCCCTTAGGCTAAGATAAGTTTCTTGGCTGCGGGTGATCTGTCACTAAAGCAAGGTTGGTAGGACCCTCTTGTCCCTTCCCCCTTTTTCTCCGTAATGGCCTAGCCATTACTGTACTGTACGTCGTTCTACATCTGGACCTAGTATAGGTTAGGATGTGGAATTGACTCAGTCCCTTGCCGGCCGGCAAGGGTCTTATATTTTTGAGTGCTGCCCGGACCTCTCTTGGTCCCTCATCCATGCCTGCCTGTAGAGCCAGACGGCATTGGTCAGGAAGCCTGAATTAGATTCTCCCCTTCCTTATATGCACTCTTTCGGATTGCCGGGCTTGGAGGTTGTGTACACTCTTATCCCGGCATCCATTCTATTTTTCTTCTAGTGCTGTACCGGACCCGGCTGCCGGCCTCATAGGCCGGCAGCCGGGCAGGTGTAGTCCTCTGGTTCTTTTGCTGCCGGCTGGCATCGGTCTTGTACCTTTTCCGGCCGGCTTATGTCAGCCCTTGTCTGCCGGTCACCAAGAGTGTGGCCGGCAGCTGGGTACTACCTTGTGTAGTTGCCGGCCGGCAGCCATTGCCGGCCGAAATTGGCTTTTGCCGGCCGGCACATGCATTTGAACCAGATTGCTGACGCCTTATAGCTGTTAAGTAGTATACGTTAAAGCTAGTTATGGTGAGTTGCCGGCCGGCACGCATCCCCCTATACTGTACTAGTATTCTTCAGTATAACATATACAGTAAGAAGAAAACTATGGTAAGGGTTTTGGTACAGCACTGTGTGTTCTAACACTATTGTGTTTTCTTGCACATCCCTTTGCTGTTGCCCTACAGATAGGAAAATGAGTTCTTTCCTGTCTATTATCCAGGATTTTAAAATCATTGCTTAGGTGTGAGCTCCACCTGTTTCCTCTGGAAACCTTGCATTGGTTACTCTAGAAGAGATTAACCATTTGATTTTATTATCTGGAAGGCTGCAACAATGGGTTGTGAGGGAAACACAAGTGTGTGTCTTTCCTTTCTGAATTGTTATGCTATACTATGCATATCCAGTGATACATAGTTCACTTGATACTCATGGAAATTTCTTCTCTTTACAGAAGGACACTCCGAAGTGCAGAAGTGCTTTCTGCAACGTCCGCAGCAAGAACCTCTGCGGACATGAGTTTTGTAGGAGACACACAGCATACGCTGTCTCCAAGGATGATCTCCGGTATTGTGACCCTCAGGTATGTACTGTGTGCACTAACCTGATTACTGAGACCTTTGATTCCCCTAGGACGGAGGAATCAAGGGATATAGCTAGGAAGAAGCTTCGTACCTGGGTAAGGGGCTTCCAAAAGAACACTTCTGGCCCTTATCTTCCAAGTGAGAAGATGAGGGCGTATCTTTTCCCTAAGGCATCAGCTGATGCAGTGATTCCCCAGCCTCAAGAGGAGATCCCCTAAGTTCAGATCCAGGTGGATGCTGTAGTTGCGGTCGCGATGCAAGACATCCAGTTAGATGACAGGATGTCTGATGTGGACGAGTGTCTGGAGGAAGACCTCCTGGCAGAAGCCCAGGATGAAGTTCAAGCCCCAGACGTTGTAGAGGTAGACGTCGACGAGGTGTCGGCTACTCCGGTTCAGATTTCGAAGCCTATTCCCTCAACATTGGCCGGTCTCCCAGTAGAGCTGGGACAGGCCCTCTCTTCTATTGTTGGAATGATCCAATAAATGCAGAAGGAAAATCAGGAGAAGGCGGCTGCAATGGAACTGCGAATGCAGTGCCTTGCAGAATCACATGGGCCCCAGAAAAAGCTCAATGTGAAAGACCTTCCCTTGTGCTCAGATGCTAACCCATGGAGGGATGCTGAGCACATGCCGATGACGACTGGAAAGATCGTCATCTCGGATAAGCGGGGCTCAGTTCCCCTGGAGGAGGTGGAATTCTGGCCCAGCAAGGCATCATATCCGGACTGTTATGTCCGGCTGAGGAAGGAACCAGCTTCAAAGGAAGAGACAGAGCCGAAGGAGGTCATAGTGATGGACCATGCTAAGGCTCAAGCTCTACTTTCATCCTCGATGAAAGAGAGGGGCTTCTCTAACTCAAAGGTAGCCGCATTGAACAGGAAGCTCCCTTCCTTTGTGTCCTCGCCTGCTAGAGCCTTCCCCTTTTTTACAGAAAGGGTTTCTGGCTGTACTAAAAGCAGTCGAGGCCGGCAAGCCTTGCCCCTCCCTAGAGGAGTGTAAACCCTTGTCGCTGGCTCTGCCTATGGACCACAAAGACTGGAAGGACGTCCATCTTACGTTCTCAGTTGGAAAGTTGGAGGCTGATATTGCCGGACGGCAGTTCGGCGAGGACCTCCCTAAGCTGTCTGACTTTCTTTTGCGAAGAGAGTTCGTTACAAAAGAAAGACTGACTGCCTCAATGTCTCTTCAGATTACTCCCGAGACGATGGCAAGTGACCCCAAGGTCCATGAAAGGTTCATGGTAGTGGCCAAGACTCATCTGGCCACAGTGACGAAGGACCTTTATGGCTTCGTCAAGGCAAGGAGAGCTTGTAGGGAGTTCGTGTTTACCTCGGCTACGGTGAGGCACGAGCCAAGGAAACTAATCTCCTCCAACATTTGGGGAAAAGACCTTTTCCCTACCGACTTGGTCAAAGAAGTTGTTGATAAGGCCGCCTTGGAGAATAGAAACCTTCTCCAGAAGTGGGGCCTGTCTATCAAAAGAAAGTCTTCCCCGGATGAGGGTCCTCAACCAAAGAGGAAGACTATGAGGACTAGGCTACCGTCTCGGCCAGCCAAGCCTTTTAGACAGCAACAGCAACTGCAATTGCCATTGCCCCCAGTGCCCCAGATCGTGGCACAAACCCCGACCACTTTTCAGTGGGTACCCCAGGCCGTGTCGACACAGTCCACGGCATTCACCCCAGCGTTCGAAGGGCAGTCTACTTCCTTTTGAGCAAAGCCTAGAGGAGCAGCCAGAGGCTCGTCTAGACGCCCCTCAAGGGGAAGGGGATTCAGGGGTGGTCGTGGTCAGGAAGGCAAGACCTCAGGACGGCAGTCCAAGTGAGGTGATACCGGTAGGAGGGAGACTTCTGAAATTTCGGGATCGGTGGACCTTCGATCCCTGGGCCCACAGCCTACTCAAGAATGGACTGGGCGGGAGCTGGTACAGCACTCCACCCCCGTGCCTTCGGTTTTTCCAACACTCCACCCCCGTTATGGAGGAGTACGTTCAAGAACTGTTGGAGAAAAAAGGTGATCCGAAGGGTGAAGCCCATCAATTTCTAAGGGAGCCTGTTTTGTGTTCCCAAGAAAGACTCGGAAAAGCTCAGAGTCATTCTGGACTTGTCGCCACTCAACAAGTTCATAGTGAATTGCAAATTCAAAATGCTAACACTGCAACACATAAGGACCTTACTGCCCAAGAGGGCATATTCCGTCTCTATAGACTTGTCAGACGCCTATTGGCACATTCCAATTAGCCATCGACTCTCCCCCTACCTAGGGTTCAGGCTACAATGAAGACTATACGCCTTCGGAGCCATGCCATTCGGGCTAAACATAGCCCCAAGGATTTTTACGAAGCTTACGCCTAAAGGGAATTCAGGTAGTAGCCTACCTGAACGACTGGTTGGTGTGGGCAGCATCCGAGACAGAATGCTTGCAAGCTTCCAGTCAAGTGATCCAGTTCCTAGAGTACCTAGGCTTCAAGATCAACAGAAAAAAGTCTCGACTTTCTCCATCTCAAAAGTTCCAGTGGCTGGGAATCCACTGGGACCTTTTGTCACACCGTTTCTCCATCCCGGCGAAGAAAAGGAAGGAGATAGCGGGTTCTGTCAAGAGACTTCTAGATTCCAAAAGGATATCAAGACGCGAGCAGGAGAGGGTACTGCGCTCTCTCCAGTTTGCTTCGGTGACAGACTCAGTGCTAAGAGCACAGCTAAAGGATGCAATCGGAGTTTGGAGAAGTTATGCATCAAACGCGCGAAGAGATCTGAGAAGACCAGCCGCTTCGGCTAAGTACTCTTCTCAGGCCTTGGTCCCAAGCCAGACATCTAAAGAAGTCGGTTCTTCTTCAGACACCTCCCCCGTCGGTGACAATTCACTCAGACGCCTCGAAGGAGGGATGGGGAGGTCACTCTCATCGGAAAAAAGTCCAGGGGACTTGGTCCAAGCTATTCAAGACCTTTCACATAAAACTTTCTAGAAGCTATGGCAGTGCTCCTTACCTTAAAGAAAGTCTCCCCGCGTCACTTGATCCACATAAGGTTGGTGATGGACAGCGAGGTAGTTGTGAGATACTTGAATCGACAAGGATCGAGGTCACCACCTCTCAACCAGGTGATGTTGGCCATCTTCCGATTGGCGGAAAAGAAGAAATGGTACCTGTCGGCAGTTCACCTTCAAGGAGTCCGCAATATGAAAGCGGACGCTCTATCCAGGTTCACACCGATAGAGTCGGAATGGTCCTTAGACGCAGGATCATTCTCCTTCATTCTGAATCAGTCCCAGAACTGCAGTTAGACCTCTTTGCGATGAAAGACAACAAGAAGTTGCCCCTGTACGTGCCCCGTACGAGGACCCCTTAGCGGAAGCAGTGGACACGATGTCCCTCGACTGGAACAGATGGTCCAAGATTTATCTGTTCCCTCTTCACAGCCTTCTGTTGAGGGTCCTCAACAAACTGAGATCCTTCAAGGGGTAGCGGCAATAGTGGCCCACAAGTGGCCTAACAGCGTGTGGTTCCTCCTGGCACTGGAACTGTAGCTGAAGTTTGTACCGCTACCAGATCCAGTTCTGACCCAGCGAGTCCAGAAGTCAACTGTCTGCGCTTCATCACCCGGACCCTGCAGCTCATGATTTTCTCTCCCTAGCGGTGAGAAAGCGTTTCGGGATTTCGAAAGCCAGCATAGACTTCCTTGAGGAATATAAGTGCAAATCTACTAGAAGGCAATATGAGTCATCTTGGAGAAAATGGGTGGCCTTTTGTCGAGGAGAAGAATCCGCAGGAGATCTTGACAGACTTCTGCTTATCTTTCTTCTCCACCTCCATGGTCAAGGATCGGCAGCTAACACGATTTCAGCGTGTAAGTCTGCTTTAACAAGACCCATTCTATATGCCTTCCAGGTCGACCTAGGTAACGAGATCTTTAATAAAGTCCCGAAAGCCTGTGCTAGGCTCAGACCTTCAGCACCTCCAAAGCCCATTTCATGGTCTTTAGACAAGGTCTTCATTTCGCTTCTCTGTTGAGCAATGAAGAGTGTGCGTTAAAGGATTTGACACAAAAAGTTATTTTCCTATTTGGCACTCGCGTCCGGGGCCAGGGTTAGTGAGATTGTAGCCTCTCGAGAGAGGCAGGTCGTGTTCAGTTCCTGGTTGGGGGAGAACTGAACCTGTTTCCGGATCCTACGTTTCTCGCCAAGAATGAGTTATCCACCAACAGGTGGCGTCCCTGGAGAATCTGCCCTCTGAAAGAAGATGCATCTATATGTCCAGTAGAATGCCTAAAGGTCTATCTTCATAGAACTTCAGACTTCAAGAGTGGTCAACTATTCAGGGGAGAAACATCAGGCTCAAATTTATCTCTGAATCAACTCAGAGCGAAAATCACATATTTTATTCGCAGAGCAGATCCTGACAATACACCCGCAGGTCACGATCCGAGGAAAGTTGTCTCATCCTTAAATTTCTTTAATTGTATGGATTTTGAACATCTCCATTCATACACTGGCTGGAAGTCTTCCAGAGTGTTCTTTCGCCACTATGCGAAGCAAATAGAGGAACTAAAGAGATCTGTGGTAGCAGTGGGTCGCGGTGTTAACCCTACTGTTTAACAGTGGTCTTAATTGGGACGATTAATT
>NC_090728.1:112126440-112133940 GCF_036898095.1 Palaemon carinicauda | reverse complement strand
AAATCATAGTTCCTAAATATAAAAAGGATTCTACCTCATAAATCCTCTCTCCTTCCAATGACATTTAATCTTCCATTGTATATTCCGTTCTCATCACCACTGTCTTTCTTCTATTTATCTTGAGCCCAACCTCATGTGATATTTCATGCATTCTGGTAAGCAACCATTGCCAATCCTGTGGTGTTCTGCTAATAAGGACAGCTTCATCACTGAGCATACTCTAGGTCAGCTAATATCATATTACCAATCCAGTCCAATCCTTCTCCCCCATTCCCAACTGTACTATACATTACAAAATCCACGAGGAGGATGAATAGCATAGGTGACAACAAATTCCCTTTAAATACTCTGCTATTGACAGGAAATTCAGTTGATAGGACTCCACTAACATTAAATTTGCACTTGCTATGCTCATGAACAGACTTTATGAAATTTTTTGAGGAACTCCATAACAACGCAGGACTCTCCTCGAAAATGGCCGGTGCACACTATCAAAGGGTTTTTCATAGTCCACAAATGCCATCAAAAGTGGATTTATATATTCTACACATTGTTGTACAACATGTTCTAAAATAGAATTTGGACAACACAACTTCGACCCTTTATAAATCCTGCTTGTTGATCTCTCAGCTTTTCATCAATCTTTCTCTCTAGTCTCTTTAGAAGGACCATACTACATATTTCAATGACAAATGACGTAAGTGTGAGACACCTATGCAATTATTACAATCAGTTAGGTCTCCATTTTTTTCTTTTTGCCATTTTCAACAACGGTAAGAGTTCACATTCATCAGGTTTTGCCTCTTTCATCCACATTCAACAAAAATAATCTTGTGATTATTATATCATCTCAGCAGTTATTCCATCGTAATCATCGTAATCAGTGGAGTTCCATCTCCTGATATTTTT
Organism: Palaemon carinicauda; assembly: GCF_036898095.1. Taxonomy (NCBI): domain Eukaryota; kingdom Metazoa; phylum Arthropoda; class Malacostraca; order Decapoda; family Palaemonidae; genus Palaemon; species Palaemon carinicauda. Next base: position 112,133,031 of record NC_090728.1, on the reverse strand, counting down.
AATGATACCTTCGACTTAAAATGCACTGAATTAATCCATTTGTATATCAGTGTTTTAATCAGCTTCAGGTATAATAATAAAATTATTCCTGTCATATCTCCTAGTCATGACCTTACTAAATTATTCCATCCAACGTTACCTTTCTTCAACTTTTGTTGAAAGTTATCGAAGATATGATGAGAATTACAAGGAAGTGCATGCTAAGTATTCCAGTCTTAATAGTGAAGTCAAAAGAAATTGCATCTATAACTGGAGAAAATACTTAGACAGGAAAGCAGATTAGCCTGACAAATCTATGAGTCCAGAGAGTGACTATGGCGTGAGAATTTATCATAGAATTATCAATGAAATCTCTACTGGGGCAAAGAAGAAGAAGCATATATCCATCAAAAAGAGAGATGGATCTGTTATAACAACAGAAGATGAAGAAATGCAACGTTGGATGGAACTCTTTAGTGAGGTCATGAATAGGAGATATGAAGGGAATAATTTGAGTGATATATCTGAAGCTGAGGAGGATCTTGATGTGCCAATGAATGAATTCAGTGTGTTTGAAGTCGAAGCTATCATTGAAACACTCAGGAGGTGGAAATTCCCGGGGATTGAATGGAATAACTGTCCATATGATATTGGCCGAAAATTAAGTCACTCCCATTATTTTGTGGAATGTGGTGGGAAGAGGTAAAACCTGGTGAATGGGAGCTAGGAGTGTTGGTGACAAAAAAAAAAAAAAACAAAAAAAAAAAAAAAAAAAAACGGAGATGTGGCTGATTACAATAATTATAGAAGCATCTCACTGACATCAGTTACCATGAAAATATATAGTATGCTCCTTTTAAAGATACTAGTGAGAATGATTGATGAAACGCTGAGAGAAGAACAAGCAGTATTTTTAAAAGGTAATTGTACTGACCAAATTTTCATTTTAAGACATGTAGCACAACAATGTGCAGAATATAGAAATATCTGTTTATATATATATATATATATATATATATATATATATATATATATATATATATATATATATAATGTGTGTGTATTTTTATACATATAATTTTCATATATAACATATATGTATATATATATATATATATATATATATATATATATATATATATATATATATATATATATATATATAGATATATATATAATAATATATAAATGTATATATATATATATATATATATATATATATATATGTATATATATATGAAATATTATTAAGCCTTTTTTATTTCAAAAACAAAGTAAATCTGCCTTACTTTTAATATTACAAGCATTAAATGAGAATAAAGCCTCAAATTTGTACATTAATTGATTTTACTGATAATTTTGTTATTTCTGTCAAAAATGTTATGAATAAAGCCCGCTATGACATTTATTCTTTTGTTTTGCATCTGCACTACTTGCAATTTGAAGGAATTGAATTTGTTCTTAGAGACTTCAATGGCACCATTTAGAAGCAAAGACATGCTCCTAAAACGTAATGATTATTACATTGCATGAAATTTCAGTTATAATTCACCATTATACGAATTGCGTATTCCCCATGATATTGTCCTGCTTTAAAAAAAAAAAAAATCATATGACATGTCGATATTTCTTTCATAATAGCAGTCATCCTGTAGAAATGAATTACCATATTCTTCGAATATGGAAAAAAATTCATGCTTTCTGATACTGCAGTATAATGCATCATATATCAATTAAAGTAATAACAAAAACAACACACTCAGGATTTGCTGGTATAGCAAGAATTTGTTTGTGTGCTTCTGTTGGTTGAGGAACCAACAGTTTGCCTTTAGTAATAGTTATAAGCTTTGATTTCCATAATTAAACCATTGTTCTCTAGTCTTGGGCAGTGCCATAGCCTCTGTACCTTCATCTTCCACTGTCCTAGGTTAGAGTTCTCTTACTTGAGGGTACACTCGGGCACACTTATCGATCTTATTTCTCTTCCTCTTATTTTGTTATAGTTTTTTATAGTTTAAATAGGAAATATTTATTTTAATGTTGTTGCTATCCTTGAAATATTTTATTTTCCTTTGTTACTTTTCCTCACTTGGCTATTTTCCCGGTTGGGGTCCCTGGGCTTATATCATCTTGCTATTCCAACTATTGTTGTAGCTTACCAAGTAAAGATAATAATATCCTTTTCATACCAATTGAGATCGAAATCTTAAAAAGCTTAAAGTTCAGAGAATAATTGAAAATAATTATTTATTGAAATTATATTTTTTTTTAATTTTTTTTTAAACAGAAAAGGTATAACTCTCCTATTTTCAACCCTTGGGATATTAAAACTCCACTTGAGGCACGCAAATAAAAAAGAATACAACAATATATTCAGCTGGATGTGGTGAACTAAATTGTGCATTTTTTATCTGGGGTCTTTTTTTTCATATCTTAGATGTCGACGCGTGCTTTTTGAGGTTTCACTCTTGGGTGATGATTTAAAAATACTGGTGATTGAAAAAATATATCTTTGGTTTTTTAAAAAATCATTCAAGGTTTAATAATTTCGCGTAAGTTACGCCACTAATAACTACGATTGGAGTATATTCATATTAATTAAAGTATCAGATGTAAAAATCTCTTGATCCAGGAGCACTGGAATATAAACTATTGGAGCCGTATTTGAAATACTCAAAATAGATATATAAAAGATATCCTAATGGTCCAAAAGATAGAACCATTTGTATGCCTATATTGTGAAGAGTACTTTCACATACTCGTGGCAGAAGCATATTCTTTTCTCCTCGTTGGTCTATTGCATTACCAGATACGAAGACCTATCTACAAAATTAGATAATAAAAATGAATTCACTCGTATTGGATAATATTAAGAATATGAGTGCAGATGTTATTATAATAATTATGTTTCCCAATTTTTTTTTAATGCTTTGGCAATAATTTCGACAGATGACCAAGGAGTAGTAAAGAAATAAATCTTTGACAAAGTTAATGTGTTTTCAATTAACCACAGATGTAAACAGGTAAATAAAATTACTAAGCAAATCAGATTCCAATTGATAGAATAAATAATTGAATAGAAGATTCGGAATTTAAATACATGAATATAGTATTTCATATTCACCAGATATTTCCTCTGTCATAAATATACTTCATCTAAACCCTTCGGATATTGCTGTGTGTAATGCATTTGGGGAAAGTTCACAAAACTTCAAAGTAACTACGATGATATAACCCCATAATTTTGTTGCCATATGACGAAAGGCTACAAGTTTACATTTAACATGCAAATAAACACGATTCATGGTAGGGCAATGAAACAATATTCAACAGATTTAGTAAACTTGAGAACAAAGCCCTCAGAAGAAAATTGGGAGTTAAATGGCAGGACAGGATTAGAAATGAAACTATAAGAGAGATTACTCGATTACCTTATGTGGATGAGATCATTATGTGGGATGAATGGGGATAGTTTAGGCATGCTCTTCACACTCCCCAAGAGAAATTAGTTCACCAACTTTCAACTTTGCTCCACACGGTACTAGAAAAGTTGGAAAACCCAGGCTTACATGAGTGAGGACAATGAAACGTGAAGTAGATGATGAATGAAGAAGTATTGATTTAAAAGCTCAAGATAGTAACGAATGACAAAATATAACCGAAACCCTTTGCGTCAATAGGCCAAGGAGAAGATGATAATGATTATATATATATATATATATATATATATATATATATATATATATATATATATATATATATATATATATATATATATATATATATATATATATATATATATATATATATATTTATATATATATATATATATATATATATATATATATATATATATATATATATATATATATATATATATATATATAATATATTTAGTGATGATACACCGGTTTGGTTTACATTGGGTAGATTCAGGAAAAGGATAATATAATTACCACTAATCAGTCACTTTATATGAATAGATAGATCGATTGATAGGTAAATATATCCTGCTTGAAAATTTATGTACATGATGTTACACTTGTTAGCTCAGAAACAGAAAGCGAATACGGAGTGAAGGTTCTAGAATGATAACTGCATACTATAATTGATGGAAAATGACGATTCTTGGTGGAAAAATCCTTAATTAGTCAACTGTGTTGATATATCTTCTTAGAGAAAAGGCTTCAGGGAAAATTATATGCAGTAGATAAATACCTATCATAAACATGAACTCGGTATATAGCACTGCTAAAGGTCAATATCTACGCAGATTTCTTTTAATCATTTATATTGGTATTTTCGTTAAGAGAATCCAGACATTAATGTATCAAAAAAATATATATGGCTTATTTTAATATGAAAAACACGTCTAAATGTGCAAAATTTATCATTAATTGAATGCCAAGTAACAAACTACCAATTAGCTACGATGGTGAAAAATGGGTTGATTTCAATTCTAAGTACAAAAACACCTGAATTCGACATGTACAAGTACAGAAGAATTGTCGTTGACATTTATCTTTCTTCGTGGCTAAGTGGTTTTGTCACTGTCTGTACAAGCTTGCCGGACCAGGGTTCGATTCCCGGCCGGTCACAAGCTCTTGTCTTTTTGTGATTTCGCCTGGGGCTTTGATCCCGAGGTCGTTAAGAGAATCCAGACATTAATGTATCAAAAATATATATGGCTTATTTGAATATGAAAAACACGTCTAAATGTGCAAAATTTATCATTAATCGAATGCCAAGTAACAAACTACCAATTAGCTACGATGGTGAAAATGGGTTGATTTCAATTCTAAGTACAAAAACACCTGAATTCGACATGTACAAGTACAAAAGAATTATCATTGACTTTTATCTTTCTTTGTGGCTAAGTTGTTTAGTCACTGTCTATTCAAGCTTGCCGGCCCAGGGTTCGATTCCCGCCGGTCACAAGCTATTGTCTTTTTGTGATTTCGCCTGGGGCTCTGATCCCGAGGTCGTTAAGAGAATTCAGACATTAATGTATAAAAAATATATATGGCTTATTTGAATATGAAAAACACGTCTAAATGTGCAAAATTTATCATATACATACATACATATATATATATATATATATATATATATATATATATATATATATATATATATATATATATATATATATTGTATTTCAATTATGCTTTCAATAGTTCTTATTCCAGTGCTCCTCGATCAAAAGATACTTACGTGTCTGATATTTTCATTAATAAGAATATATTTCATTCGTAGTTAATAGTGACGTAACTTACGCGAAATCATTAAACTTTAAATTATTTTTTAAATAATCAAAGATATTTTTTCAATTACCAATATCTCTAAATCATCACCTAGGAGTGAAACCTCAAAAGCACTTGTCTACATCTAAGAACTGTCTCTACAAAAAATATAAATAAATAATAAATAAAAAGAAATGTAAATGGAAACCAAAGGATAACGTAACTAAATGAAAAAAAAAATACACAATTTAGTTTACCATATCCAGCTGAATGAATTGTAGAAAATTCGAGAGTTCTACCTTTTTTAAGATTTCGATCCCAATTTGTATGAAAAGGATATTATTATCTTTACTTGGTAAGCTCAACCCTAGTTGGAAAAGCAGGATGATATAAGCCCAGGGGCCACGACAGGGAAAATAGCCCAGTGAGGAAAAGTAACAAGAGAAATAAAATATTTCAAGGATAGCAACAACATTAAAATAAATATTTCCTATTTAAACTATAAAAAACTATAACAAAACAAGTGGAAGAGAAATAAGATCGATAAGTGTGGCCGAGTGTACCCTCAAGTAAGAGAACTCTAACCTAAGAAAGGGGAAAATGATGGTACAGAAGCTATGGCACTGCCCAAGACTATGGAACAATGGTTTGATTATGGAAATCAAAGCTTATAACTATTACTAAAGGCAAATTGTTGGTCCCTCAACCAACAGAAGCACACAAACAAATTCTTGCTATAGAAGCAAATCCTGAGTGTGTTGTTTTTGCTATTACTTTAATTGTGTTGGAGACATATGATGCATTATACTGCAGTATCAGAAAGCATGAATGTTTTTTCCATATTCGAAGAATATGGTAATTTATTTCTACAAGATGTCTGCTATTATGAAAGAAATGTTAACATATATGATTTTTTTCTTTTTTTCTTTTTGAAAAGCGGAACAATCGCATGGGGAATACGTAATTCGTATAACGGTGAATCATAACAGTGAGTTTTCATACAATGTAAGAGTCAATACCTTTTAGCAGCATGACTCTGCTTCTAAATGGCGCCATTACACTTTTTGCAAATAAATTCAATTTCCTAAAATTGCAAGTGGTGCAGATGCAAAACAAAAGAATAAATGTCATAGCGCGCTTTATTCAGCATAGCTTTTGACAGAAATAACAAAATTATCAGTAAAATCAATTATTGTACAAACAAAGTTGAAGCTCTAGTCTCATCTATTGCCTGTAATATTTAAAGTGAGGCAGGTTTACTTCGTTTTGGAAATAAAATAAAGGCTTTATAAAATTCCAACTACCGATATTTTTCTAGCTCAAACAGATATATTCCCTCTATTTTCATTCCATCAGTCCATCTATTTGT
>NC_090728.1:112111440-112116440 GCF_036898095.1 Palaemon carinicauda | reverse complement strand
GGAGTTAGGGTACCTTAAAGAACAGGGAAAGAAAAGAAAAGAGGAGTTAGGGTGCCTTAAAGAACAGGGAAAGAAAAGAGAAGAGGATTTAGAGCGCCTTAAAGAACAGGGAAAGAAAAGAGAAGAGGAGTTAGGGCGCCTTAAAGAACAGGGAAAGATGAGAGAAGAGGAGTTAGAGCGCCTTAAAGAACAGGGAAAGAAGAGCGAAGATGAGTTAGAGCGCCTTAAAGAACAGGGAAAGAAGAAAGATGAGGAGTTACAGCGCCTTCAAGAACAGGGAAAGAAGAAAGAGGAGTTGGAGTACCTTAAAGAACAAGGAAAGAAGAGAGAAGAGGCCTTGGAGTACCTTAAAGAAAAGGGAAAGAAGAGAGAAGAGGCCTTGGAGTACCTTAAAGAACAGGAAAAGAAGAGAGAAGAGGCCTTGGAGTACCTTGAAGAACAGGAAAAGAAAAAAGAAAAGGGATTAGAGTACCTTAAAGAAGAGGGAAAGAAGAAAGAAGAGGAGTTAGAGCGCCTTCAACGAGAGCTTGACCGGGAAAAGCAAAATAACGATTACCTCATAGAGCTGAATGAGCCACGTAAACATCATAATACAATGCAGGGTCTTTCATGGGAAGACGATTTTGCCCTTACATGGCCGGGCCTGATTATATTTGGAATAGAGGAAAAGGAATTAGAGGAGGATTCTGAGGTTGTGTGGTCGAGCTTGGAAAGAATAATTAATAAAGTTGTCAAAAAATGGGAAGATGAGTCTGAGCTTAGATCGGTCTTGGAAAAATCAACTGATGAAATGGCCAAGGCTTCTGAAGAGGATTCTGAGGTTATGTGGTCGAGCTTAATTGATAAACTGGCCAAGTTATGGGAAGAGGTTTCTAGCCATATATCTTCGAGCTTCGAAAGAAAAAGGGATGAACTGCTGAAGAAATGGGAAGATTTACAAAGGACGAAGATAGATGAGCCAAAGAGCATGAACAAGGATGGAAGAAAATTGGACCAGACAGAATATGTTGACAAGAAAATTCTGGAAGACAGGATTTCTGAGCTGGAGATGCTCCAAACAGAAATGATTAAGGATATGAAAAATATCCTACCCTACTTATTTAACCCTTTTAAGATGTATAAGAAGCTGTTTGAAAAGATTTTTGGTCTTGGCAAGAAGGACAAACCGAAGAAATCTTCAAAACCTATTCCAGACCCCTATGCAATGGCTGACCCACATGCACCAGGACCATATGGTGGACCACAAGGACAATATGGTGGACCACAAGGACAATATGGTGGACAACCAGGACCATATGCTGGACCACAAGGACAATATGGTGGACAACCAGGACAATATGGAGGACCACAAGGACAATATGGTGGACAACCAGGACAATATGGTGGACAACCTAGACCATATGGTGGACCACAAGGACAATATGGTGGACAACCACAACAATATGGTGGACCACCACAACAATATGGTCCACCAGGACCTCCTCGAGGTCCACCAGGAGTTCCTCGGGGCCCACCAGGAGCTCCTCGAGGCCCACCAGGAGCTCCTCGAGGTCCACCAGGTGCTCCTCGAGGCCCAGCAGGAGCTCCTCGAGGTCCACCAGGAGCTCCTCGAGGCCCACCAGGAGCTCCTCGAGGTCCACCAGGAGCTCCTCGAGGCCCACCAGGAGCTCCTCGAAGTTCACTAGGACCCCCTAGAGGTCTACCAGGACCCCCTAGAGGTCCACTAGGACCTCGTGGTCAACCACCTCGGGGTCAATGGGGCCCCCCAGCTCAAAAGCAAATGGCTCTCAAAGGAAGTGTCGACTGGTGTTCACAGGAAAAAACAAACCGACCTTTAAACTGTTTGCTGCCAGAAAACGTGAATAAAAGTGACCAGTTCCTGAATGAAAGTGACCAGAAGAACCGAGAACAAATGGCCAAAGATCCGAGGAGCGAGAGTCCAACATTGCAGGAAAAACCAGACGATAAACTCATCTGTGACATTAAGGAAGAAATTCTCAAGATGAAAAGAGATTTGTTAGATACCAGGCAGAGGAATTCTTTCAGAGAAGGGAACATAGAAAGCGAAGGCAAGGGTAAGTGTGATACTACGAGGCAGTTGGAAAATACAGAAAAGGTCACCGATGATCTAAACAATACAATTTATCGGAAGGACCAGAAACTGGCCAAGATATGGGAAGAGGTTTCTAGCCTTATATCTTCGAGCTTCGAAAGAAAAAGGGATGAACTGCTGAAGAAATGGGAAGATTTACAAAGGACGAAGGTAGATGAGCCAAAGAGCATGAACAACGATGGAAGAAAATTGGACCAGACAGAATATGTTGACAAGAAAACTCTGGAAGACAGGATTTCTGAGCTGGAAAGGCTCCAACCAGAAATGATTATGGATAGGAAAACTATCCTACACTTATTATTTAACCCTTTTAGGGTGTACAAGAAGTTTTTTGAAAAGATTTTTGGTCTTGGCAAGAAGGACAAACCAAAAGAATCTTCTAAATATTAGAAGAAAGAAGAACAAAGAGGAAAGAAAAAGGAAGAAAGAAGAAACAAGGAGGAGGACAGAAGTGCCTGGACTAGAGTATGGCAGCCATCTAGCTTAAGAGCTACTACAAAATAGTCAATGCCAATTGTCTTCCAGCTTTCCAGATCTAAAGGGAATAATCTACAAGCTGGACTCAGCAGAGGGAAGAAGTCCCACTTGTTCTTGTATGTATTCTTCCTTGACAAAGATTCACCTGTACTGTTTCTTTGTCAGGTGACGAATGCAGAAGAAACAAGTTTGACTTCTTCTAGTATGCTGTGTCCCTTGAAGATATTCCTTTGCATTGGAATAGTAGAGCATAAGTACCGGGGTAGGTTATGGCAGCCATCTGGATTAAGAGCCATTGAATTACAGGCAGTCAATACCAAGTGAATTCCAGCTTTCCAAATCTAAATGGAATAATCTACAAGATGAACTCAGCAGATGAAAGAAGTCACACTTGTTCTTGTATGCATTCTTCCTTGACAAAGATTCACTTGTACTGTTCTTTGTCAAGTTACGATTGCAGAAGAAACAAGTTTGACTTTTTTTGTATGCTGTGTCCCTTGAAGATATTCCTTTGGACTGGAATAGTGGAGCTTAAGTACCTAGGTAGGTTATGGCAGCCATCTGGATTAAGAGCCACTGAAATACAGGCAGTCAATACCAAGCGGATTCCGGCATTCCAGATATAAAGATAATAGTTTACAAGATGGACTCAGCACAGAAAGAATTCACGCTTGTTCTTGTATGCATTCTTCCTTGACAAAGATTCACCTGTACTGTTTCTTTGTCAAGTGACGATTGCAGAAGAAACAAGTTTGCCTTTGTCTAGTATATTTTGTCCCTTGGAGATATTCCTTTGCACTGGAATAGTGGAGCATAAGTGCATGGGTAGGTTATGGCAGCCATCTGGATTAAGAGCCATTGAATTACAGGCAGTCAATACCAAGCGGATTCCGGCTTTCCAGATTTAAAGATAATAGTTTACGAGATGGACTCAGCAGAGGAAAGAAGTCACGCTTGTTCTTGTATGCATTCTTCCTCGACAAAGATTCACTTGTACTGTTTCTTTGTCAAGTGACGATTGCAGAAGAAACAAGTTTGACTTTTTTTGTATGCTGTGTCCCTTGAAGATATTCCTTTGCCCTGGAATAGTGGAGCATAAGTACCTACGTAGGTTATGGCAGCCATCTGGATTAAGAGCCACTGAAATACAGGCAGTCAATACCAAGCGGATTTCGGCTTTCCAGATCTAAAGATAATAGTTTACAAGATGGACTCAGCACAGAGAGAAGTCACACTTGTTCTTGTATGCATTCTTCCTTGACAAAGATTCACTTGTACTGTTTCTTTGTCAGGTGATGATTGCAGAAGAAACAAGTTTGACTTTGTCTAGTATGTTTTGTCCCTTGGAGATATTTCTTTGCACTGGAATAGTGGAGCATAAGTGTATGGGTAGGTTATGGCAGCCATCTGGATTAAGAGCCATTGAATTACAGGCAGTCAATACCAAGTGAATTCCAGCTTTCCAAATCTAAATGGAATAATCTATAAGATGAACTCAGCCGAGGAAAGAAGTCATGCTTGTTCTTGTATGCATTCTTCCTTGACAAAGATTAACTTGTACTGTTTCTTTATCAGGTGAAGGATTGCAGAAGAAAGAAGTCTGACTTATTGTAGTATGCTATGTCCTCTCAAGAATCTCTAGCACTGGCATTGTAGAACTGAGGTTTTCGTTTAGCTTTGAGATGATATAAATAAAGGTGATTAGGGTCGTGGGAACCAAGACTGCAACTTGTACAGTACTAATGACAATTATAATGAGAATGGCAGGTACTAGATGGAGATTTAAAATAACAGAATGGGTCTCTGCAGATAACAAACGAAGCAGGTAAAAGAAGAGAAGACGAAGGATTGACGAGATAAGAAAATTGTCTGGTATAGCCTGGCATGGAGGCCATAAACATATGCTAGTGGATCAATATGTAGGAAGGCTTTGGCTGATGATGATGTATATCACCAGCATCATCATCATCATTAGCCATTGCTAATCCACCGCATGACAAAGGCCTCAGATATATCTTTCTACTCTTACCTGGTTATGGTCTTTCTATGACAATTTCTACCTGCAAGATTTCTTAATTTGTCAATCCATGGTCGTCTCTACCTCTCCCTATTTTGTTTGCTATATGGAGGGACCCACGTTGTTATAATATATGTTTATACGTATGCATATGAATTTCAGCCTCCTAATGGGATTGATATGGAGCCTCATCATAAGAAAGACTAGGTCGTCACCAATCATGTAGCTAGAGGCTTTAAAAGAAGTTTGAACCTAAGTGGTAACTACATTTCAGGATTAACCGGTAAGACCATTATTCTTATGGTCCTACCAGGTAAATCCTAAGTTTAAGTTAGTTAGCCCTTAACTTCCAACTTCTTTTAGAGCCTCTGGGGACATCGCTGATAGAGACCT
>NC_090728.1:112103940-112108940 GCF_036898095.1 Palaemon carinicauda | reverse complement strand
GTGTCTGGATATTTATTTGGACAACCCATCCTAACATAGGAACAATAACAAGCCTGTAAGTTATAACATACTGTACCATCAACTGAAGTCACAATACAACTCAAATTCTTCAAACAAGTCATTTACAAATCTAATTTGTGAGGTCTTTTAATTTGGCGACCCTTCTTAGAATACATGTTACCATCAACAACAGTATTTCCATTAGGATTCTGTTCAGCTGTCTTATCATCTATTACATCAATATTCATTTCAGAATTATCATTTACATGTTCAGGGACTTCCACAGAAAGATTATTTAAACCAGGGTTCAAGTGAGCATTGATCTCCAAATCATGAAGTCTTTGTATTGATCTGTTAACAATACCTTTCCTAGTTTTTACATCAACACTGCGAATCAACCCATCCCTTCCAGGGTATACATTTACAATAACTCCAATAGGCCACTGTAATCTGGGCATATGATCTTCTTTAACAAGCACAGTGCTACCAACATTCAATCTACATTTTTGGTTAAACCCCTTAACTACAGGGGGTAGATTTGCTATGTAATCTTTCCTCCACACACTCCAAAACTGTTCCAACCTTTTATTTACAATTTCTTCTCTATCACGTAGATCATCTGGAGTTACAACATATGGTTCAATGTCAACAGGGGGTTTAGAAGTTATATTCCTACCAAGAATAAAATGAGAAGGGGTAAGATAATGTTCAAAGTCTGGCTCATCACTCACAAAGGTCAGAGGTCGAGAGTTTATGCATGCCTCAATTTCTACAAGAGTAGTCTCTAATTCCTTCTTACTTACATATCTAATTCCCAAAGTCTTTTTCAAGGCTACTTTAACCGACCCCACAAGTCTCTCAAACCAACCTCCCCACCATGGTGATCTTGGTACGTTAAACCTCCATTTAGGTGCTAAGTGTCCAAATAACTTCTGCACTTCCGAGGAGGCTGTGGCAAAGGTTTTGGCATTATCGGAATAAATTACGCTCGGAATACCTCGACGAGCAGCAAATTTCCGTAAAGCCTGCATAAAATCGACCAATGACATGGACTCCGTGAGTTCCAGATGTACTGCTCTAACTATAGCACAAGTAAAAAGCAACATATATAATTTCTTTCCTGGATAATCAGCACTAAATACTGGCCCTGCAAAATCTATACCTGTAATTGCAAAGGGAGGTGCTGGAGTAACCCTCAAATCAGGCAATGAGGCAGCAGGTTGACTACAAGGACGGCTATCGTGCCGGCAAGAATCTAGACATTCCCGTACAACAGTCTTAGCCATTCTTCTTACACCAGTTACATGAAAACTAGATCTTAATGATGAAACAATGCTGTTTACACCAGCATGTTTTAGAAACTTATGTTGGAACTGTACTAAAAGCTTGGAGAAATGTCCTTTAGGAAGAATGATTGGGTGTTTTGACTCATAACTCAAGTCAGAAAACTGAAGTCTACCCTTTATCCTCACAATACCTTTATCATCAATAAATGGATCCAGTTTTCTTAATTTAGAATTTTTAGGAATCAACCTTTGATCAGACAAAGCTTGGATTTCACTGGGGAAAGCTTCTCTTTGCACTACATAAATCAACCTTGCTTTAGCCTTATCTAATTCTTCAGTAGTAAAACCACCAGTATTCACAGCAACCCCTGAACCTTTTGCTTTACAATTGCTCATAAACCTTTGAACATACCCAACAATTCTTATTGACTTATTAAGATTATTGTATTTTTCAACATCAAACATGGGAGTTGCAGTCTGGACACTTAAGCATACTAGATGGTCTTCAGATTCATAATTTACAGTCTCATTAACAATAATGGAGTTATCACCGTCCTAAATACTAAATGTAGGATCCGACAGATTACAAGGACCACTAAACCAAAGGTTATTTCCAATAAGCTTTTCCGCTAATAACCCTCTAGTCATCAAGTCACCGGGATTATTTGACCCACTACAGTGATGCCAGTGACTGGGAGGTGTCAAGTGCTGAATTTCTCTAACTCTGTTGTTAACAAACACATCCCTTGTCACTGAATCACTCCTTATCCATCCTAAAGTTATAGTGGAATCTGTCCAACATACAATCCCAGGTTTGATCTTAAAATCCAGAGCCCTTTCGACAAATCTTACCAATCTAGCACACAATAAGGCTCCCATTAATTCCAATTTAGGAAGGGTAAGTTTAATTGGTGCTACTCTGGCTTTAGACATGACAAGTGAAGATTGACAATCATTTCCAAGACAAACCCTTAAGTATACACATGCACCAAATCCCTTCTCAGAGGCATCTCCAAATCCATGTATTTCAATGTGTTCAATACTCTTCCAAGGTACATTTGTAAAATAACATCTCCTTATAGCTAGGGAACTAAAGTATCTAGTACTATCAATCCATTTCTTGAATTTTCTCTCTAATTCATCTGGCAACTTGTCATCCCAAGAAATACCCAACTTCCATATATCCTGGAATATTATTTTTGCATACATTATAAAGGGGCTGATAAACCCACAAGGATCAAACACCTTAGCTATCAAACTCAAGACAGTTCTCTTTGTATATGAAATTTCAAAATCAGGACCCAGATGAAGACCAAAATAAGAAATTTTATCATCATAATTTGACCATTTAAGACCTAGCACCATATTAATTTCATCATCACTCAAAATTTGCATTTTGTCCTTAAATTTAGAAGCAATTACTACACTATTGGAAGAAACCTTTTCAAGGGACATATTAGCATCAGCCATAATATCATATGCAGTCTTAAATTTGGTTGCTACTTCTTCTACAGTATCAGCTCCGCTAAACCAATTGTCCACGTACATATCTCTTTTAAATCTTGAACAGCTTCACATTCTGAGTAATTGCTTAAATGGTGTTTAACAACAACATTTAGTAGAAAGGGGCTTGAGGTGTTGCCAAAAACAACTCTATTAAATCTCATATGTCTTACTCCATCCTTACCTGGCATAAAAAATCTATGGACATTTTTGTCCTGACTGTGAACATTAATTTGTAAAAAGGCCTTAACAACATCAGCAGAGATCACGTATGGCCAACGTCTAAATCTAATCAATATCTCTACTAAATCTGGGTTTAGAGAAGGACCTGTCAACATGCAATCATTAAGCGAGATTCCATTAGGCCCCTTAGCAGAAGCATCAAAAACTGGACGTATCTTTGTAGTGCTGCTATTTAATTTAACGACAGGTCTATGAGGCATGTAATAAATGGGTCCCTGTGACACCAAGTCCTCGGAGGGAATTTCCTCAATTATCCCCAAGGACTCATATTCATCAAAAACCTTCATATACGCATCCTTTAAATCTTCATCTTTCTCAAATCTAACCAAAAGCTTATTTAATCTCTTCATTGCTTGATTTACATTACTCATCAGTGAATCCTTAATGCTGTTATTTTTCCAAGGTAACTGAACTTCATACCTGCCATTTACAAAATCTATTTTATCTTCAAACTCTTGAACTACACTTTCCTTGATATCTTCTTTACATTCCTTACTAGTAATACCAATAGTTTCTAAATCCCAAAAATATGACACATCAGCATCGGATACCCCTGATATACTTAAGAGCTGGGGAGATGAGGACACAAAGTCTGATAATGAAGACGTACTTACAACCTTAGTAAAATTACACCCCTTGCCAACATTTCCCGATAAAACCCAACCAAACACTGAACTCATGGCAACAGTTTTCCCCACCTGTACAGCATCTTTAGGATTCATGAGGCTCCAGTAGTAATCCAAACCTATAAGAATATCTATCTCTAAAAGAGAACTATCATCAAAGTCATCTGCTAAATCTAAATGACTAAAAGCATCTAGGATGTGGGTTGGAACTACTGGTCTAACTAAGGGGTTACATATCTTTGGAATACTTGCAGCAAAAATGGGAATAATTTTACCTTTATTATCCAAGACATTTAACTTGTAAACATTAGTTTCTATATCCTTACCAGAGGTATGCCCACCAAAGCTACTGTAAGGGGCTTCAGTCCTAGTAACCCATTCAGGTTTACAAATTTCTGTAAACTTACTACTAACATAGGAGCGATCACAACCACTATCGAACAACAATTTAGCAGTGACAAAACCTCCCTTATTATTCATTACCTTTACCTTAGCCGTTTGTAATACAGTCTTATTACTATAGTGGCCTGACAACATACTAGCTGAGGGAGGTGTCACGTGATCACCATTTTCTACATTTGTTTGGGGGGCCATATTCACCTTAATGCCACACATTACTACATTATGGCCACCTTGACACTTAGTACACCTTACCTTACAATTTTTAGAAATATGGCCCTTATTCAAACATTTAAAACAAATACCTAATTCTCTTATCTTGTCATACCTCTGCTGCCCATCCAATGCTAAAAACTTGTGACACCTTTCAGATTTATGGTTTAGCTTCGTACAAAAAACACAATTTGAACCTTCACTTTGAGAAACCGCATGTAAGGCAGAGGTTGTATACAAATTATCTCTGTCATCTTTACTATTAATATTCTTTCTTTCCTCATTTCTACCATGAGGCCCAGAAGCTGGGATATTTTTTCTGTACATCTCACTTCTTTCTAGCACTTCTATTTCCCTTTTAAGCCACTCTAACAACCATTCAAGATTACTTTCATGGCCACTACACTCTCTTGACCATTGTAGCCTCAACTCCATTGGAAGCCGAGACACAATTATAGGGGTTAGGAGAACCTCACACTGCTTGCCTGTTACTCCAAGGGCATCTAAGCTTCTTGTACACTTTATGACTTCATCCCGAAGTCTCCAAAGTTGTTTTGTGTAGCTCTTACCTTGGTTGACAGGTACTTGAAGGGAAAGAAGAGCTTGGACATGAGCATGAATAATGCACACAGACTTGCCAAATCTTTCCTTGAGTAATTCGACAACTGTTCTATAGCTGGCACTGGTGTGTGGCACGCCTTGCACCACATCCTTGGCAGGACCGTCTAAC
>NC_090728.1:112091440-112098940 GCF_036898095.1 Palaemon carinicauda | reverse complement strand
AATTTAGAGGAGGAGTGGAAGTTAGCAAAAGAAAATTTTGTTGGGATTGCAAGTGATGTGTGTGGAAAGAAGGTTGTTGGAGGCAGCATGAGGAAGGGCAGTGAATGGTGGAATGAAGGAGTGAAGGTGAAAGTGGAAGAGAAAAAGAGGGCTTTTGAAGAATGGCTGCAGAGTAATAGTATAGAGAAGTATGAAAAATATAAAGAGAAAAATGTGGAAGTAAAGCGCAAGGTACGTGAGGCAAAGAGGGCAGCTGACCTGAGGTGAGGTCAGGGATTTGGTCAGTCATATGAAAAGAATAAGAAGAAGTTTTGGAAAGAAGTGAAGAGAGTAAGGAAGGCTGGCTCAAGAATTGAAGAGACAGTGAAAGATGGGAATGGAAGGTTGTTAAAAGGAGAGGAGGCAAGGAAAAGATGGGCGGAATATTTTGACAGTTTACTGAATGTTGAGGATAATAGGGAGGCAGATATAATTGCTGTTCTAGGTGTTGAGGTGCCAGTGATGGGAGATGAGAATGAGAGAGAGATTACAATAGATGAAGTGAGGAGAGCACTAGATGAAATGAGAGTAGGAAAAGCATCTGGTATGGATGGTGTGAGAGCTGAGATGTTGAAGGAGGGGGGTGTGTCTGTACTTGAATGGTTGGTGAGATTGTTTAATATGTGTTTTGTGTTGTCAATGGTACCAGTAGATTGGGTTTGTGCATGTATTGTACCACTATATAAGGGTAAGGGAGATGTGCATGAGTGTTGTAATTCAAGAGGTATTAGTTTGTTAAGCGTAGTTGGAAAAGTGTATGGTAGAGTAATGATTAATAGGATCAAGGATAAAACAGAGAATGCAATCTTAGAAATACAGGGTGGTTTTAGAAGAGGTAGGGGTTGTATGAATCAGATTTTTACAGTTAGGCAGATATGCGAGAAATATTTAGCAAAAGTTAAGGAGGTGTATGTTGCGTTTATGGATCTGGAGAAGGCGTATGATAGAGTTGATAGGGAAGCAATGTGGAATGTGATGAGGTTATATGGAGTTAGTGGAAGGTTGTTGCAAGCAGTGAAAAGTTTCTACAAAGGTAGTAAAGCATGTGTTAGGATAGGAAATGAAGTGAGTGATTGGTTTCCGGTGAGAGTGGGGCTGAGACAGGGATGTGTGATGTCGCCGTGGTTGTTTAACTTGTATGTTGATGGAGTGGTGAGAGAGGTGAATGCTCGAGTGCCTGGACGAGGATTAAAACTGGTAGACGAGAATGACCATGAATGGGAGGTAAATCAGATTTTGTTTGCGGATGATACTGTACTGGTTGCAGACACAGAAGAGAAGCTTGGACGATTAGTGACAGAGTTTGGAAGAGTGTGTGAGAGAAGGAAGTTGAGAGTTAATGTGGGTAAGAGTAAGGTTATGAGATTTACGAGAAGGGAAGGTGGTGCAAGGTTGAATGTCATGTTGATTGGAGAGTTACTTGAGGAGGTGGATCAGTTTAAGTACTTGGGGTCTGTTGTTGCAGCAAATGGTGGAGTGGAAGCAGATGGTACGTCATAGAGTGTATGAAGGTTGCAAAGTGTTGGGGGCAGTTAAGGGAGTAGTAAAAAATAGAGGGTTGGGCATGAATGTAAAGAGAGTTCTATATGAGAAAGTGATTGTACCACATGTGATGTATGGATCGGAGTTGTGGGGAATGAAAGTGATGGAGAGACAGAAATTGAATGTGTTTGAGATGAAATGTTTAAGGAGTATGACTGGTGTATCTCAAGTAGATAGGGTTAGGAACGAAGTGGGGAGAGTGAGAACGGGTGTAAGAAATGAGTTAGCAGCTAGAGTGGATATGAATGTGTTGAGGTGGTTTGGCCATGTTGAGAGAATGGAAAATGGTTGTCTGCTAAAGAAAGTGATGAATGCAAGAGTTGATGGGAGAAGTACAAGAGGAAGGCCAAGGTTTGGGGGGATGGATTGAGTGAAGGAAGCTCTGGGTGATAGGAGAATAGATGTGAGAGAGGCAAGAGAGCGTGCTAGAAATAGGAATGAATGTCGAGCGATTGTGACGCAGTTCCAGTAGGCCCTGCTGTTGCCTCTGATGCCTTAGATGACCGTGGAGGTAGCAGCAGTAGGGGATTCAGCATTATGAAGCTTCATCTGTGGTTGATAATGTGTGAGGGTGGGCTGTGACACCCTAGCAGTACCAGCTGAACTCGGTTGAGTCCCTTGTTAGGCTGGGAGGAACGTAGAGAGTACAGGTCCCCTTTTTGTTTTTGTTTCTTTGTTGATGTCGGCTACCCCCCAAAATTGGGGGAAGGGCCTTGGTATATGTATGTATGTACATATGAAAGATCTATTTAAATGTTGTTATTGTTCATCACTGCTCTTGTAGTTTATTTTACTGTTTTTCCTTGTCTCGTTTCCTTACTGGGCTATTTTTCCTCTTTGAGCCTTTGGGCTTATAGGATTGTACTTTTCAAACTAGGGTTATAACTTTGATAATAATATTATTAATAATAATAATAATAATAACAATAATAATAATAATAATAATAATAATAATAAATATAATAATAATAATAATAATAATAATAATAATAATAATAATAATAATAATAATAATAATAATAATAATGGGGAATTTGAATCTTTGTGAGCATTCGGTTCAAGATTTTAAGTATGATGTTTTCAATGTTATCAGTAACGATTGCAGAGAAATAAGTTGTAAGTAAACTCCCTTTGGAGTCGAGTTCTGTTGCTTGAGGGTACACCCTGGCACACTATTCTATCATATTTCTCTTCTTGTTATGTTAAAGTTCTTATAGTTTATATAGGAAATATTTATTTCAATGTTACTGTTCTTAAAAATATTTTATTTTTCCTTGTCTCCTTTCCTCACTGGGCTATTTTCCCTGTTGAAGCCTCTGGGCTTATAGAATTCTGCTTTTCCAACTAGGGTTGTCGCTTTAGCTAATAATAATAATAATAGTAATAATAATAATAATAATAATAATATTCTGTAATTAATTGACGAAAATTACGGGCACTTTTTAATATATAAGAAGACATTTATATATTCTCAGAATAGAGCCTGGAAATTTTTTATCAGAAAATGGTCACGAAATTAATTATTTTTGCACTATCCCTCTCCTCTCTCTCTCTCTCTCTCTCTCTCTCTCTCTCTCTCTCTCTCTCTCTCTCTCTCTCTCTCTCTCTCTCTCTCTCTCTCTCTCTCTCATAAGAATTTTTGATTCAGTAAAAATAGTTGAGATTTCAGTCAACAAATTAAACTAAATGAAAACTACGTATTATAAAAAGGAGTTTTTTTTCGAAACATTATTGATTAAATTAAACAACACGATTTTGGAAAAGATAAAGTTCGTCGCTAACTCGTTTATGGGTTGAATTCACTTTACCATACTGTCTGCTATTGGTGAATGGCACTGTGAAATAAACAGCTGTAGCTATGATTGGCGGACTAGCATAGAAGATTCTCCACCAATCGGAGTTCGTTTCTAATCATCTGGGAAGGGTGAGGGGCGTCAACATAGAGGCTTGATCTGCCTCTTGCATCTTAGGGTGCACGGTCGCTATTTTGAAGAATATCGACACTTTCAGCATTAAACAAATCTTATAAGTGATAAGATATACTTCAAATAAAAAAAAGGAAAATAAATATTGTTGATGTGGCTATGAGTTGTATTTACTAGTATGTAACTTTTGGTTTATATCTTCAGGATTTATGGAGTAAGCCATATATGTATATAATATCTTTGTCATAGTAAATTTATTGGGATCTTTGAATACATGTTTTTAGCTTTTTTTTTAGAAAATTTTATATAATTTTGTGTTCTATGCATTATATGAATTTTTATCTTTTTAAGAAATGAAAATGTTGAATGTATTCAGAAACCCGACCTTTTATTGATACAGTTAGTTCATAGTTCAAAGAATCTTTCTAATTTACTAACTTATTTATCTTTTTTAAACTTATTTTATATCGGTTTTATCTGCTGGCTAATGATGACGTTATATGTGATCGTATATATTCCTTTTTTTTTATTCTGGAATAGAAATATTGTTTTACGTATTGTACTAACCGTGTGTCACACAATTGTACATAATTATTTTGTATATATTATGCTTGTATCTGCGCTCTTCCCTATCACTAAAAAGAACCTGGATGATCATGTCTCCGTTTTGCTCTGTAACATTGTCTTTCTCTCGAACAGGTTATGTCCTGTTGTCTTGAGGTTTTGTATATAAAGGAGAGTGTTACTTAATAAACAACTCAGTTGATTGCATCCTGCCTTTGAGTTCCCAACCCTCACTCGGCACCGTCACATTGGTGACCCCGTAAGTCAACTCGCTCCACTGCCTTCCACCCCCACCTCCCTCGCCCCTCCATTGTTGGTACTATGCCGGACTCTACTACAGCAGTTGGCGCTGCGGCCGCCCCATTGAAACTTTCACCGTTCGCCAGCGGAGAGGCGTTTGCTTGGTTTCAGCGCGCAGAAGTCCAGTTTCGTATCAGGGGCGTGACTCGCTCATCCACCAAAGCAGATTACGTTCTCGCGGCGATACCCGAGGACACCTTTCCAGAAATATCCAACTGGCTTTGTGAACAAGGAGACACCCCAATAGCGTATGACGCCCTCAAAATATACCTTCCGCAGCAGTATTCGCCGTTGCCAGCCGCCTGTATAGCAAAGCTTTTCCAGCTCTCGCAACAACCGTTGGGGGACCAAAGGGCTTCGCTTGCCCTCAGGGAAATGACCAGTATCACTCGCCTTCAACCTGCCGCAGACAACACTCCTCGTGAGGTGAACCTACTTCGTGCCCTTTGGATACGCCGTTTACCCGAACCTGTACGCGCTGCTATACCCGATGTCGATAGTTTACCCATAAAGGACTTGATGACCAAAGCCGAAGCCCTTATGGACAGCCACTTCAAGACCTCCATCAACGTCTCCACCCCTGACGACGAGGATGCCTATTCAACGTCAACCGAAGCTGACATGAATGCCGTAGGACATACACGCCTACCCCGTGACGTGCCGAAGCGGCGACAAAGCCGCCCACCACCCACCAATCGCTCGCGCCCCAACGAACGACTTCTACAGCTACTTACTACCTCCCATCCGCCGCAGTTTTGCTACTACCACTTCAGATTTAGGGCAACCGCGAAGAAATGTGCCAAGGATTGTCAGTGGCCAAAAAACGTGTAAGTAGGCTATAGCTTGTGGCGGTGGCCTCCCATGTTTCTAATCTTTTCTTTTTACAGGATGCAGGAACGGGCGTGCGATTTTTGGTAGACACGGGCGCTTGTCGTTCTCTTTTGCCAAGGAAACTCTTCAAGGCACGACGTAGTCTGTCTACATCTGCTGACATCCGCTTGGTAGCTGCCAACGGATCTGCGATACCCACCTACGGTTACGAGAACTTCAAATTATCGTTCGAAAACTGAAAATTCAATTGGAAGTTTCTCGTTGCTGACGTCACAATGGCAATCCTCGATGCGGATTTCCTATCTCATTTCCACCTTCTGGTCGATGTCGCCCACCGACGATTGGTCAACGCAGACTAGTGCTTGTCGACACCTCTTCAACCCGCCCCCTCCAACCTCGCTCTCCACATCAGCGAACCCACGGATGCCTACGCCCACCTCCTCACGTCGTACCCGGAAGTTTTCCTTCCAGAACTTCGCCAAACGCCCACGGTTCCTGCTAAGCACGGTATTTATCACCTTATCAAGATGACGGGACCCCCAGTCTTCGCAAAACTCAGACGTCTGTCACCGGAACGAATGGCAGCCGCCAAACAGACGTTCGCCGAAATAGAGAAAATGGGCCTTTGCCATAAGGCCTCCAGCCCATGGTCGTCACCCTTACACATCGTTCTGAAGAAAGACGGCTCCCTCCGTCCGTGCGAGGATTACAGGCGCCTGAATATGCAAACAGAACTGGATCACTACCCCCTCCCAAACAATGCCGACGTGACCTCCTACATGCACAAAGCGAAGGTTTTCTCTACGCTCGACCTCCTGAAGGGGTATTATCAGGTGCCTATGAACCCAGAAGACATCCCCAAGATCGCCATCACCACTCCGTTTGGTACAAACACCTTCAATTACTCCTGTTTTGGTCTTCGTAATGCTTGGGCAACGTTTCAACGTCTCATGGATGGCATCTTAGGGGACCTCCCTTTCTGTGTATGTTATGTGGACGACATACTTGTGTTCTCCTCCTCAAAAGAGGAACACATCCGTTACCTGCTCATCGTGCTCGACCGCCTGCAACAAAACGGCCTTGTAGTCCGGTACGACAAGTGTACATTTGGCGCCAACGAAGTGTCGTTCTTAGGGCACCGTATCACTCCTGAAGGAGTCCATCCCCTCCCTAAGAAGGTAGCAGCCATTCAGAACTTCCCCGCGCCCTCGACCGTCAAAGCTCTGCAGGAATTCTTGGGCATGATTAACTATTATCACCGTTTTCTGCCAGCCAATGCTGCCACACTTGCTCCCCTTTACGCCTCCCTCAAGGGCAAGCAAAAGGACCTGAAGTGTGGTACCCTTCAAGAAGCAGCCTTCTGCAATGCAAAGAAGGCCCTATCAACTGCTGCGGCTCTCACTTTTCCTATCCCACAGGCCCCTCTCCTTCTCTCCACGATGCCGGCGACGTCGCTATTGGTGCAGTACTGGAGCAGGTGGTCAAAGGCTCGCCCTGCCCATTGGCCTTCCATCAGAAAAGTGTCCAAGGCAGAATTGGGTTATTCTACGTTTGATGGAGAATTGCTGGCGGTGCACTTGGCTGTCCGTCACTTTCGCCATTTCTTAGAAGGTACGCCCTTCGTCATTCGCACAGACCACATGCCTCTGGTGCATGCATTCCCTCGACAGTCTGACGCCTAGTCCGCCCGTCAACGCCGACATCTCTCCGCCGTTGCTGAATACAATTGCACCCTCCAATACGTCCCTGGGAAAATGAATCCCGTTGCCGATGCCCTGTCAAGAAACTCGTTGGCTGCCGTTCAACTGGGATTGGATTACAACGCCCTGGCTGAAGCCCAACGACAGGATCCAAAGTATCAAGCTTGTAGGACATCCTACATGTCCCTCCGTTGGGAAGATTTTCCCCTCGAAGACTCCAACACCACCCTCTTCTGTGACGTCAGTACTGGTAGACCGCGACCTTGGATTCCTGCTCCCATGCGCCGACAGGTGTTTGATTTCATTCACGGCCTTTCACATCCCTCGTGCCGTTCTACTGCACAGATGCTGAAGGCAAAGTTCATTTGGCACGGCATTTCTAAGGATACTAAGGATTGGGTCCGCGCCTGTACTTCTTGCCAAACTTCCAAAGTACATCGACACACGGATTCAGGAGTGGGCACCTTTCCTTAACCTCAGCGTCGTTTTGCACACATTCACGTCGACGTTGTAGGCCCCCTACCCACATCACAAGGACATCGTTACCTGTTTACCGTCATCGACCGCTCCACTCGTTGGCCTGAAGCCATTCCCATCGA
>NC_090728.1:112083940-112086440 GCF_036898095.1 Palaemon carinicauda | reverse complement strand
TTTGACTGATATACCTGAAGCTGAGGAAGATCTACATGTGCCCATGAATGAACTCGGTGTGGCGGGCCAAGAGAAGGTTGTGAACTCAAAGGCAGTGTGAAAGCAACTGAGTTAATTTATTATAGAACACTCTCCTTTATATACAAAATCTCTAGGCAACAGGAAATTACATGTTCGAGAAACAGACAATGAAACGCAGACATGTTTTTTTCTGGTACTTTTTAGTGCGAGGGAAGAGCGCAGATACAAGCATAACATATACAAAATGAATTATGTACGACCGTGTGACACACGGTTGGTACATGGCTCCCCCCCCCCCTAAAAATGACATACTGTACATGTTAAATAGGGCGCCCTGATCTAGAGAGGCGAACTGTAGGCGGGTCATCTGGCAGAAGATAAGCAGGTTTTAGACGATCAATGGAGACCCAGTCTTCTTTGCCTCGAATATTTAGTGGGAATGCTTTTGGACTGCGGCGGGTCACAAGGAAAGGGCCCGTGTAAGGGGCCGTTAGCGGTGGCTTGCTAGTGTCGTTGCGCAGGATGGCGGGCTTTGCAGAGTGCAAGTCTGTTGGTATGTGATGCTTTGCTGGGAGCTTGTAAGTCTGGCGGCACAGAGTAAATTTTCCCACGACGAGACGTATGCGCTGGAGATCGTCGGAGGATGTTGTAGAAGGAAAAAATTTGTCTCGCCATACACCATTTCAGCTGCCAAGACGTCGAGGGCGTCTTTAGGAGTGGTCCTTAGACCCAGGAGGACCCAGGGAAGCTGAATAAACGGGTTGGAATCCTGGCAGCGGGACATCAAAGCTGCCTTGAGGATGCGATGAAAACGTTCAACTATTCCATTGGCAGCGGGGTTGTAGGCTGTTGTCTGATTCACTAATGGTTCCCCTGTCGAAAGTAATATGCTCAGGGATACCAAATCTTGCAATCCATCCAGAGAGTAGGGCAGATGTACATGAGACATTGGGCATGGCTTCAGGCCAACGAGTGGAGCGGTCGATGACGGTAAACCGGTAACGATGTCCTTGTGATGTTGGTAGGGGCCTACAACGTCGACGTGAATGTGAGCAAAATGACGCTGAGGTTGAGGAAAGGTGCCCACTCAGGAATCCGTGTGTCGATGTACTTTGGAAGTTTGGCAAGAAGTACATGCGCGGACCCAATCCTTAGCATCCTTAGAAATGTCGTGCCAAATGAACTTCGTCTTCAGCAGCTGTGCAGTGAAAGGCCATGAATGAAATCAAACACCTGCCGGAGCATGGGACCAGGAATCCAAGGTCGCATTCTACCAGTACTGATGTCAGAGAGGAGGATGATGTTGGAGTCTTCGAGGGTGAAGTCTTCCCAACGTAGGGACGTGCAGGATGTCCTACATGCTTGATACTCTGGATCCTGTCATTGGGCTTCAGCCAGGGCATTGTAATCCAATCCCAGTTGAACGGCAGCCAACGAGTTTCTTGACAGGGCATCGGCAACGGGATTCTTTTTCCCAGGGACGTATTGAAGGGTGCAATTGTATACAGCCACGGCGGAGAGATGTCGGCTTTGCCGGGTGGACCTGGCATCAGACTGTTGATTAAAGGCGTGCACCAGAGGCATGTGGTCTGTGCGAATGACGAAGAGCGTACCTTCTAAGAAATGGCGAAAGTGACGGATAGCCAAGTGCACCGCCAGCAATTCTCGATCGAAGGTAGAATAACCCGATTCTGCCTTGGACACTTTTCTGCTGAAGAAGGCCAATGGGCGGGGCGAGCCGTTGACCACCTGCTCAAGTACTGCACCAATAGCGACGTCGCTGGCATCGTGGAGAGAAGGAGAGGGGCATGTGGGATAGGAAAAGTGAGAGCCTCAGCAATTGATAGGGCCTTTTTTGCATTGCAGAAGGCTGCTTCTTGAAGGGGACCCCACTTCAGGTCCTTCAGCTTGCCCTTGAGGGAGGCGTAGAGGGGAGCAAGACTGGCAGCAATGGCTGGCAGAAAACGGTGATAATAGTTGATCATGCCCAAGAATTCTTGCAGAGCTTCTACGGTCGAGGGCACGGGGAATTTCTAAACGGCTGCTACCTTCTCAGGGAGGGGGTGGACTCCTTCAGGAGTGATGCGGTGCCCTAAGAACGACACTTCGCTGGCGCCAAAGGTACAATTGTCATACCAGACTACTAGGCTGTTTTGTTGTAGGCGGTCGAGCACGATGCGCAGGTAACGGAGGTGTTCCTCTTTTGAGAAGGAGAACACAAGTATGTCGTCCACATAACATACACAGAAAGGGAGATCCCTGAGATGCCATCCATGAGACGTTGAAACGTGGCCTCAGCATTACGAAGGCCAAAACAGGAGTAATTGAAGGTGTATATACCAAACGGAGTGGTGATGGCGGTCTTGGGGATGTCTTCTGGGTTCATAGGCACCTGATAATACCCCTTCAGGAGGTCGAGCGTAGAGAAAACCTTTGCTTTGTGCAGGTAGGAGGTCACGTCGGAAAAGTTTTGGAGGGG
>NC_090728.1:112073940-112078940 GCF_036898095.1 Palaemon carinicauda | reverse complement strand
AACAGGTAAATGAAATTACTAAGCAAATCAGAATCCAATTTATAGACTAAATAATTGAATAGAAGTTTCGGAATTTAATATAGCATTTCATATTTGCCAGATATTTCCTCTGTGATGAATATACTTCATCCAAACCCCTCGGATATTGCTGTGTGTTTGCATAGCGTATATGCAAAACAAAATACCTCTGGCCCCTTCTGAATAATGCATTGCTGGAAAGTTCACAAAGCTTCAAAGGAACTACGATAAAATAACCCCATAACTTTGTTGCTATATGACGAATGACGACAAGTTTACAGTTAACATGCAAATGTATCTCTCTCTCTCTCTCTCTCTCTCTCTCTCTCTCTCTCTCTCTCTCTCTCTCTCTCTCTCTAAACGAAATAAATACCGTACTGATTACTTTTGAACTTTCCTTTGACTGATGCACAGTGGATGAATGCATTTATAAGCTATGTAAAATTAGAACATTGTACAAATTATGAAAAATAGAGTGTAAGTTAAGAAAACTCAAAGTATGATTGTAAGTAGGCCGAAAACAGTGGCTCCTCAACATCCACATCTCTACATTGAGAATGTTTCTTTAGCAATATAAAACTATATCACAATTTTAGACCTGATTCTGGATTGAAAATTTTCGTATGAGAAGCACATTCTATCTTGAAGAAAAGTTTTAATTCTTCCATAATACCTTGTTTGAAGAAGTTCCCTAGACTGGTCTTCAGGTGCTCCCTGTCATCTTAATTTTTAGAACAAAAACTGGCGGCCTATTAAATTTCTCATTCCTGATCGTGATATTAATCTCTTGTAACGTCTTCAGTTAATTCTTTATGAAAGTTCCATAAGATTTTTCCTAATTCTCATCATCCTGTGCAATCAGATAATTCCAGATTGTATCATCCTGTACGCTGTACTACATATGCAGTTAATTCTATCTGTCTTGGCTTATCCATCATAAGGTTCAACACTACAAAGTATTCAAGAATTTCAGTCCAGCTGTAACCAAATTGTGGAATGATCTTCCTAATCTGGTAGTTGAATCGGTGAAACTCAAGTTCACGCTTACAACGAATGTTTTTATAATGACCATGCTGATATAGCTCTCTCTTCCTAGTTTATATATGACAAATCTATTTTATATTCTTTATTCATTACTTCTCATATGTAGTTTATCTATTTTTTTGTTCCAAGAAAGTGAAGTTTGTATATAATATATATATATATATATATATATATATATATATATATATATATATATATATATATATATATATATATATATATATATGTGTGTGTGTGTGTGTGTGTGTGTATATAAAAATTAGAATAGCGCCAACGTTATCCCTGCGTGTCGTAAGAGGCGACTAAAAGGGACGGGACGAGGGGGCTGGGAACCCCCTCTCCTGTAAAAAATTCCTGCGAGACATCGACAAGGAGATGGAGCTGGGGGGAGAGTGACTGCTCCCCGCACTCTAGTTTTGGGGTGTTTAAATGTGCGTGGATGTAGTACGATAGAGAGTAAAAGATGTGAGATTGGAAGTATGTTTAGAAGTAGAAGGATGGATGTATTGGCCTTGTGTGAGACAAAGATGAAAGGAAAGGGTGAAGTGATGTTTGGTGAAATGTCTGGTAGAGTGTCTGGGATTGAAAGGGGAAGAGCGAGAGAGGGTGTGGCGTTATTGCTGAGTGAATGGATGACAGGTAAAGTAGTGGAATGGAAGGAGATATCATCTAGGTTAATGTGGGTAAGGGTTAGGTTGGGTAGGGAATGTTGGGCGTTTGTCAGTGCGTATGGGCCAGGTAGTGAGAAAAGTGAAGAAGATCGGAATGAGTTCTGGAATGATTTAACTAGGTGTGTAGAAGGACTGGGTAGAAGGAATTATGTAGTTGTTATGGGTGACTTAAATGCTAGAGTGGGTGCTGGAGAGGTAGAAGGTGTCATTGGTAAGTATGGCGTACCAGGTGAAAATGAGAGTGGTGAGAGACTGGTAGACATGTGTGTTGAACAAGAGATGGTAATAAGTGCTAGCTTCTTTAAAAAGAAAGATAAAAATAAGTATACATGGGTAAGAGTGGCAAATGGAAGAGTAGTAGAAAGGGCATTAATGGATTATGTGTTGGTAACTAAAAGAATGTTTGGAAGATTGAAAGACGTGCACATGTTTAGGGGTATAGCTAACGGTATGTCTGATAATTTTTTGGTGGAAGGAAAATTAGTTGTAGCAAAAGAGTGGGGGAATAGAGTAGGTGGATGTAAAAGAGAGGTAGTGAGGATTGAAGAGCTAATAAAACCGGGGGTAAAAAGTAAATATCAGGAAAGGTTGAAAATGGCATATGATGAGGTGAGAGTAAGAGAAACTGGTAATTTAGAGGAGGAATGGAAGTTAGTAAAAGAAAATTTTGTTGGGATTGCAAGTGATGTATGTGGCAAGAAGGTTGTTGGAGGCAGCATGAGGAAGGGCAGTGAATGGTGGAATGAAGGAGTGAAGGTGAAAGTGGAAGAGAAAAAGAGGGCTTTTGAAGAATGGCTGCAGAGTAATAGTATAGAGAAGTATGAAAAATATAGAGAGAGAAAAAGGTGGAAGTAAAGCGCAAGGTACGTGAGGCAAAGAGGGCAGCTGACCTGAGGTGGGGTCAGGGATTGGGTCAGTCATATGAAGAGAATAAGAAGAAGTTTTGGAAAGAAGTGAAGAGAGTAAGGAAGGCTGGCGCAAGAATTGAAGAGACAGTGAAAGATGGAAATGGAAGGTTGTTAAAAGGAGAGGAGGCAAGGAAAAGGTGGGCGGAATATTTTGAAAGTTTGCTGAATGTTGAGGATAATAGGGAGGCAGATATAATTGCTGTTCCAGGTGTTGAGGTGCCAGTGATGGGAGATGAGAATGAGAGAGAGATAACAATAGAGGAAGTGAGGAGAGCACTAGATGAAACGAGAGTAGGAAAAGCATCTGGTATGGACGGTGTGAAAGCTGAGATGTTGAAGGAAGGGGGTGTGACTGTACTTGAATGGTTGGTGAGATTGTTTAATATGTGTTTTGTGTTGTCAATGGTACCAGTAGATTGGGTTTGTGCATGTATTGTACCACTATATAAGGGTAAGGGAGATGTGCATGAGTGTTGTAATTCAAGAGGTATTAGTTTGTTGAGTGTAGTTGGAAAAGTGTATGGTAGAGTACTGATTAATAGGATTAAGGATAAAACAGAGAATGCAATCTTGGAAGTACAGGGTGGTTTTAGAAGAGGTAGGGGTTGTATGAATCAGATTTTTACAGTTAGGCAGATATGCGAGAAATATTTAGCAAAAGGTAAGGAGGTGTATGTTGCGTTTATGGATCTGGAGAAAGCATATGATAGAGTTGATAGGGAAGCAATGTGGGATGTGATGAGGTTATATGGAGTTGGTGGAAGGTTGTTGCAAGCAGTGAAAAGTTTATACAAAGGTAGTAAAGCATGTGTTAGAATAGGAAATGAAGTGAGTGATTGGTTTCCGGTGAGAGTGGGGCTGAGACAGGGATGTGTGATGTCGCCGTGGTTGTTTAACTTGTATGTTGATGGAGTGGTGAGAGAGGTGAATGCTCGAGTGCTTGGACGAGGATTAAAACTGGTAGGCGAGAATGATCATGAATGGGAGGTAAATCAGTTGTTGTTTGTGGATGATACTGTACTGGTAGCAGACACAGAAGAGAAGCTTGACCGACTAGTGACAGAATTTGGAAGGGTGTGTGAGAGAAGGAAGTTGAGAGTTAATGTGGGTAAGAGTAAGGTTATGAGATGTACGAGAAGGGAAGGTGGTGCAAGGTTGAATGTCATGTTGAATGGAGAGTTACTTGAGGAGGTGGATCAGTTTAAGTACTTGGGGTCTATTGTTGCAGCAAATGGTGGAGTGGAAGCAGATGTACGTCAGAGAGTGAATGAAGGTTGCAAAGTGTTGGGGGCAGTTAAGGGAGTAGTAAAAAATAGAGGGTTGGGCATGAATGTAAAGAGAGTTCTATATGAGAAAGTGATTGTACCAACTGTGATGTATGGATCGGAGTCGTGGGGAATGAAAGTGATGGAGAGACAGAAATTGAATGTGTTTGAGATGAAGTGTCTACGGAGTATGGCTGGTGTATCTCGAGTAGATAGGGTTAGGAACGAAGTGGTGAGGGAGAGAACGGGTGTAAGAAATGAGTTAGCGGCTAGAGTGGATATGAATGTGTTGAGGTGGTTTGGCCATGTTGAGAGAATGGAAAATGGTTGTCTGCTAAAGAAGGTGATGAATGCAAGAGTTGATGGGAGAAGTACAAGAGGAAGGCCAAGGTTTGGTTGGATGGATGGTGTGAAGAAAGCTCTGGGTGATAGGAGGATAGATGTGAGAGAGGCAAGAGAGCGTGCTAGAAATAGGAATGAATGGCGAGCGATTGTGACGCAGTTCCAGTAGGCCCTGCTGCTTCCTCCGGGGCCTTAGATGACCGCGGAGGTAGCAGCAGTAGGGGAGTCAGCATTATGAAGCTTCATCTGTGGTGGAAATGTGGGAGGTTGGGCTGTGGCACCCTAGCAGTACCAGCTGAACTCGGTCGAGTCCCTGATTAGGCTGAAGGAACATAGAGAGTAGAGGTCCCCTTTTTGTTTTGTTTCATTGTTGGTGTCGGCTACCCCCCAAAATTGGGGGAAGTGCCTTGGTATATAGATAGATAGATAGATATATATATATATATATATATATATATATATATATATATATATATATATATATATATATATATATATATATATATATATATACATATATGTATATATACATTATATATATACACACACATATATATATATATATATATATATATATATATATATATATATATATATATATATATATATGTATATATATATATATATATATATATATATATATATATATATATATATATATATATATATATATATATATATATATATATCCATGTATAAAGATATATATACATATATATCCATATATAAATATATATGCATGTATATATATA
>NC_090728.1:112054670-112058917 GCF_036898095.1 Palaemon carinicauda | reverse complement strand
TCTCTCTCTCTCTCTCTCTCTCTCTCTCTCTCTCTCTCTCTCTCTCTCTCTCTCTCTCACTATAACTCAATAGAATATGCCCTTAAAAGCAGAGACAGCAAATAAAAGGTAGTTGTTATTCGTGAAGAGTAGAATTATGGAAGCAGACTCTGCTACGCCTGCTGATGGCGTTATGTCTTTTGTTCCCCCGGACTTGGGTTTTGTTTGTCTGTGTTATTGCATTGTATGACCTTTATTACGTTAGCATGATTAATTGTAACTTAACAATCAATCAACAGGAGAAATCATACAAAAGAAAAAAGTGTCAAAATCATGGATTCTGTGAATTTAGATGCATTGCATCCGGGTTATTCATAGTTCAATAATATAGATACTATCATTAATTCCAGTATATCCAAATTCACTAAGTTTGGCCTTTGAAAGGTTAAAGTTCGCGGTAATCTATTATCTCTTTTTATTTCTCATTTTCATGTTGATAAGTATACCGACAATACCCTACTGTAAATATGATGATAACCTAAATTTACTCTGGAAACCAAAGATAATTATCCCAAATTTGGATGGTTAAAATGAATCAGTTGTTTTATACGTGAAGTAACCCTCATAATTTGTGTTAGATTTGACACAAATATGGGTCACTAACAGGTTTTCGCGTTCATTATTACTGATTACCCCTTACAAGTTATCCTTTCAACTTTATGAAATATGTTTACTAGTCTTAGAAATGTCACATATTATGCACTTTTTATGTGTAAATGCTACTCAGCCCACAACAGACTTGCAGTATATTTCTATATCGTTGAGAGATAACATTAGCATTTTGATAATCTTATCCGCCTTATTGGATTTTTATTTGATTTCTAGAATTCGGGCTGTATGACCTAAAGTTGGTGCTTGGTAGGCCATTCAAAACCAAAGAGCAACCGGGGGATTGGGGTGCTATTACATTATGAAGTAAAATGTTAGAGTCTGAATAACAAGAAGAAATAAAGGAAGTGGGAACAGGACAAGCAGGAGACTAAAAGGTTTATGCAACACAGGGAAGAAGGGACGTTGGGAAGACACTTTGTAATGCCTAGAGTGCACCATCAGAGTACCTTGTTTGATATTTCATCACTTAAGTCAAGGCTGCATACACGTTATGAATCCAGGAAATAGCACGAGTTATTAACCACTGAAAAGTCTTCTTTTTGGAAGTATGTTCGGCAGTTATTGTACGTCTTCTTATTAGAATTGTAATGTTTTTATTACTTACCAGCTGCAGAGAAATTTCTCTCAACTCTTATTTTTCCGCCTTGAAGTTAGTATATAGAACATTGCCATATTGGTTTGAAGTCAGTTTTCATCTTTTACTCGTCTCTTAAACGTACCATTAAATGAAATTTAGTTTTTCCTATCGCCCAATATTGAAAAAGGACAATAAAAATGTAGTTAATCGTGTCTTAATACTTTTCCTTAATGGACTACGAACCCAGTCATCGGTGTTCTTGCCGTTCGACAGTGTCTAGCATGAAAAAAAAAAAAAAAAAAAAAAAAACCGAATCCCAGAAATATTAACTCCTCAGGTTACACTTAGCTGCCGCCCGAGAGTTCACGGTCTGTTGGCTCCGAAAAAAGGGAGAACATTTCAATTTAGATTAAGGATATTTTACTGTCAAGAGAAAGTTGTCTAGAGGAAAATTATTTAGAATGCGTCCATGAATAGGTTATGCATAAAATAACAATGAAATGATTATTCCTAGATACGTATGAATATTTATTGTTTTAAAATAATGCTCGAGTGAATGCTCGAGTGATTGGATGAGGATTAAAACTGGTAGGCGAGAATGACCATGAATGGGAGGTAAATCAGTTGTTGTTTGCGGATGATACTGTACTGGTAGCAGACACAGAAGAGAAGCTTGACCGACTAGTGACAGAATTTGGAAGGGTGTGTGAGAGAAGGAAGTTGAGAGTTAATGTGGGTAAGAGTAAGGTTATGAGATGTACGAGAAGGGAAGGTGGTGCAAGGTTGAATGTCATGATGAATGGAGAGTTACTTGAGGAGGTGGATCAGTGGGTCTGTTGTTGCAGCAAATGGTGGAGTGGAAGCAGATGTACGTCAGAGAGTGATTGAAGGTTGTAAAGTGTTGGGGGCAGTTAAGGGAGTAGTGAAAAATAGAGGGTTGGGCATGAATGTAAAGAGAGTTCTATATGAGAAAGTGATTGTACCAACTGTGATGTATGGATCGGAGTTATGGGGAATGAAAGTGATAGAGAGAGAGAGAAATTGAATGTGTTTGAGATGAAGTGTCTAAGGAGTATGGCTGTTGTATCTCGAGAAGATAGGGTTAGGAACAAAGTGGTGAGGGAGAGAACGGGTGTAAGAAATGAGTTAGCGGCTAGAGTGGATATAAATGTGTTGAGGTGGTTTGGCCATGTTGAGAGAATGGAAAATGGCTGTTTGCTAAAGAAGGTGATGAATGCAAGAGTTGATGGGAGAAGTACAAGAGGAAGGCCAAGGTTTGGGTGGATGGATGGTGGGAAGAAAGCTCTGGGTGATAGGAGGATAGATGTGAGAGAGGCAAGAGAGCGTGCTAGAAATAGGAATGAATGGCGAGCAATTGTGACGCAGTTCCGGTAGGCCCTGCTGCTTCCTTCGGTGCCTTAGATGACCGCGGAGGTAGCAGCAATGGGGGATTCAGCATTATGAAGCTTCATTTGTGGTGGATAATGTGGGAGGTTGAGCTGTGGCACCCTAGCAGAACCAGCTGAACTCTGTTGAGTCCCTGGTTAAGATGGAGGAACGTAGAGAGTAGAGGTCCATACATCACAGTTGGTACAATCACTTTCTCATATAGAACTCTCTTTACATTCATGCCCAACCCTCTATTTTTTACTACTCCCTTAACTGCCCCCAACACTTTGCAACCTTCATTCACTCTCTGACGTACATCTGCTTCCACTCCACCATTTGCTGCAACAATAGACCCCAAGTACTTAAACTGATCCACCTCTTCAAGTAACTCTCCATTCAACATGACATTCAACCTTGCACCACCTTCCCTTCTCGTACATCTCATAACCTTACTCTTACCCACATTAACTCTCAACTTCCTTCTCTCATAGAATGATTTTTCATGCATCCGGGTTGTAAATAACATAAGAGTAAATTTCACCTGGAAGTCAAAGAGACTATCGTCCCTCAGGGTGGCGATGTGATGTGGTCAAACCCATTAAGGACTTGGCTTGGGGCCTACATAGAAGATCAATCTGAATTCGTGAATCTATGAGGAATGGTCAAGTGAAAAGGTTTAGAAAACGTCGCCAATCTCAAAGATTTTATTGGCTGAACTAATGATTATTTTACGAATAATTGTCATTGTGGAAAGCTTCTTTATCTGAACTTTATTTTCTTATCTTTCATATTCCCCAAAAAAATACTTTTGCATGAGACTTCAAGTGAAGCCGTCTTGAAAAGAAATGAAATGTAACTATGACCTAACAAATGTATAAATGTAACACCCTCTAGGTTATTGACATTTACTGCTATTCTTGATACAAACATATCCGGAAGAGATCTGCAGTTTCTCTAAAAAATCCTTATAGAGAAGTAATATACGGTACATCAGGCGGCCTATCTTATATTCATAAAATTTTCTGTATGGTGTTAGCCATTTCTGCTTATTCAAATATTTGTTCAAATTCGTTTTAACGCATAAAATAAAATTGGTATTTGTTTACAACATCACGCTCTCAATTTACTCCAAAATAATGCAATCCTGCAGTTCTCATCTTCTTGCACAGAAATTAGATGCTTATTTGAATTCTGGGAAAGCAATAATTAGCAAGATATGTTGAGGAAGGGGGAAGGGATTATAAAAAGAAATAGCTAATTTTCCTCACCAAACGACTTTAGAACTGACATATCAACATAGTCAACAAAACAGAATTCGTGATGCCAGCGTACATAAACAGAAGTTCGTGATGCCAGTGTACATTTGATATACTGTATATTCAAAATATACTTAATTAGAAATGGATTAATTACTTAAAAGTGTCCATAAAATATGCAATTTACAAATAGTGATACTTTTGAGTAATCAATCAATTTTTTATTAAGTATATTTTAAATATACAGCATATTAAATGTACGCTGGCATCACGAACTTCTGTCTATGTACGCTGGCATCATGAACTTCTGTCGATGTACGCTGGCATCACGAACTTCTGTCTACGTACGCTGGCATCACGAATTCTGTTTGGTT
>NC_090728.1:112022170-112049670 GCF_036898095.1 Palaemon carinicauda | reverse complement strand
TCTATTCCTTCTATTCTTGAATGAGAATTTTTCCTGTCCAAAATAAAAGGTAACCTTTTTGGATATGGAAGCTGTGTTTGATAGTAAGCAGAGTAACGAGAAAATTTATCTTCCTCATTCCTGTTTTCCTGAGGCTAAACTTCGGTCCCGTAAAATTAACACACACTTGATGGACATACATGCTTATGCCGTTGTACACCCAAATGGTATTTAGCTCGTAATTTGTCTCTTGTTTTCCATACCTTCCATATTATCAAAGTTTTTAAAGTCTTTAGGCAAAACGTCTAAATGGCTGTTCTGAAGGTAATAACCTGTTCCCTAGTTTGCAATTTGGCTTTCGCAAATGCCTTGGAGCATGCGATACCTTTCTTACAATTTCCAATGCTGAAGATACTTAGTCTTCTGCTCTCTGGGACATTGCCGATGATCGGGGTATTGCCAGTGGTGTCTTATCTTTTGATTCTTTTGTTGTGCACCAGGAGTTGGTGCATCTCAATAGTACTCTGCTGCACTAGGTAGGACAAATATTCAGAAAGTCTCATCATCATCCTCCCAATATAACAGGCAGCGCACCCACGGACTGAGCATTGGTGGAAGTAGACAACATTAGACTTTGTCAGAAAGTCCTCCATGGGAGGGGGCCGGGATGCTTATAAATAGGGATCTAGCTTGTTGTTTGATAATAAAATTATCAAGTTGATGTCAGCTTCTACGTGTGTGGTCGTGATATTGTTCCTATTAATCTCCCTCATAGCCTTCTCATCTTCCTGGTACTGCTTGTGCATAAAGCCCTTTTAGTACATAATTACTTTCGAAGTTCTTCTGGGCTCAATCTCATACCAATCATCAATAGCACATATAGCGTCTTGGTTGACCTGCCTGTTAGTGTAGTCATTGTTCACAAGAACCTGGGTAATCCTATCCAGTTTCTTGTGGATGTCTGTCCAGGAAAAACAATGGGAGAGGGCGTGACGAACATAAGCTCCCGTGGTAGAGGTCTTGTACCTAATTGGACATTCAAAACCACCATTCAAGGAAAGGCATAACTTCCTGAGTTTACTGTAGACAGCGGTATTGAATCCATGCTTAGCAGTCGAGACCAGGACATCCGAGATGGAAAGGTGGCCATTGTCATGATGCTCCAGCATAAATCTAAGGGAGCCTCTCAACTCAAAAGTCTTGCGAAGTTTGCAAATGTAGTCAGAAGAGGGGGCTTTTACAAAGGTGTCATTGATGTAGTAGACATATATTTCTGGGTTTTCTACACAGGAAAAATTTGCTCCTCAACTACTCCCATGTAAAGTTGGTGAAGAGGACACCTAGAGGAGAGCCCATCACCACACCATCCTTTTGTATGTACATGTGCCCACGATGGGTAGTGAAAGGGACCTTCTTCGTACATTTTTAGGAATGTTAAGTGGAGGAGTCGCATCATCCCTATACTCTAGACCCAATCCAGGATAACCTGGATGGTCTTGTCTACAGGAACATTCGTGAAAAGTGACTCCACATCAAGAGAAGTGATGACTCTTTCACTGGAATGCCCTTTGATGTTCATCAGGAACTCCGTAAAAGAAGCCATGCTGTACTTGCAAGAAACATAAAGGGTCAGGAATTTTTGAGCCTCTTAGCAGGCTGGTACGTCAGAGTTGGGCACTGGCTAATGATAGGGAGGAGTTGGTTCCCTGCTTTATGAGTTTTCACATTCCAATAGAAGTAACCAGGCATAAAATCTACAGTGATGGGCTGAAATTGGACAGCATTGAAGGCTGCGTTGATGTCAGCCTGGATGATATCGTTGATTGATCTCTGTGAGGCGGTACCAAGTCGGGGGCAGAGCAGTTTTCCGATTAGCTGAAGCACTCTCCAGGTGGGAATCCATTACAGTCAGGTTGTAGTTACGCTCACAGTTGTCGGAGTTAGATGGAGTCTGGTTAATGCTGAGCTGGGCTCCCATTGCTGGGCGCTGATTGGGCGAGATGCTTCCAAAGTGGGGCTCAGCATCAGGCAAGCTGTTCTTTCTCTCAGCTCCCAGGTCTAGTGAGTCCCAAGCTGCTTCCTGATTGACTGAGGTGCTCACGGGGAGAGTGTCAGTCACCCCTCGTGAATGAGGAGTGGACAGCCATTTGGAGAATCTCTCAAGGACTTGGTATTTGAGGAGCATATAAAAGAAGAAGAATCCAACGCTGAATGGCTGAGACGATGAAGTCAACCACCCCCAGGACCTCCCCTACCCATACAATATTTTCCACAACCCCCAGTCACTCGAGGATCATGGCTGGGCGCAGAAAATTAAAACAATCTCTAAAATACTGATTTCCATCAATGGCAGCCATTTTCACATACCAGAAAAGTAACAGGACTAAATCAAAATTTCAAGTTTCTCCCCTTTGCTGACCCAGGATGAGATACTGAAGCTAGTCCTGAACTGTCACTTCATATCTCAGTCCAGACCAGCGGGCATAAGGCCAGAAGTTAAATTGCTGACCAACTCCATTCTTTTACTATCAAGAAAAAGGCACCCTCCGTACTACCAACGCCCCTCAGCCCCTCCTGCTTTGGGAGATCCTCACGAACCCCTTATGTTCCTTATGAACATCAATGGGCATTTCAGTGAAAGAATCATCTCTACTCTTGATGTTGAGTCCAGCTTATCCTGGATTGGGTCTGTAGGGATGATTCGACCACTCCACTCACCTTTCTTGAACATATCCACTGCACACTCCTGGAAATATGTGTGAAGAAAGGCCCTTTCACTACCCATTGCTGGCACATGCACATACAAAAGGATGGTATGGTGCTGGGCTCTCCTCTTGGCATCACCTTTGCCAACTTTTACATAGAGTCGTCGAGGAGTTTTTCACGTGTAGATCGCCCTGAAATATATGTACGTTACATCGACGACACCTTTGCAAAAGTCAAACTGTACTGCAAGGGCTATGAAGGAGGTTATCATGAGTAACGTCACGGCCACACTAGTAGAAACTGAGATTAACTTGATGATCTATTATCAAACAACAAGGACTAAATCCCTCGTTATGAAGAACAAACCGGCCCCTCTTTGTAGGACTTTTTGAAGAAGTCTAATGTCATCTATTCCTACCAATGCCCAGTCCATGGATGGCGTGGTCACTATATTGAAATGACAATGATGAGACTTTCCAAATGTTTGTCCTTTCATGTTCAGCAGAATACTATTAAGGTACACCAGCTGCTGGTTCACAACAAAAACATAAAAAGAGAAGACATCACTAGTAATAACACGATCATCTGCAAAGCCCCAGACAGCAGAGGACTAAGAATCGTGGTGGAGCTGCTCATACAGCAGGAAAAGCCAAACTTCAATACTATACAATAAGTGTCCCCTCCTACCAATAGAACACCAACCAACCTCTCACCAACATTGACGAGTATCAAGACGATGAGTGACCTTACAACCTACCTCTGACTGAGACTCTCCCAGCAAGATCCTCATCCAATCAGGAAGCAGTTCGGGACTCACTGGACCTGGGAGCTGAGAGGCAGAACAACTTGCCTGACACAGAACCTTGCTCAGGGAGCGTCTCAACCAATCAGCACCCGAAACTAGGAGCCCAGCCCAGCATTATTCAGATCCTGTGTAACTCTGACAACTGTGAATGTAGCAGCATTCTGACTGTGACAGATCCCCTTCCGGTGATGGGAGAACTGCTCCATCCTTGACTCTGTATTGCCTCCATTCATGGGGACTAATCAACTATCACTGCCTGGATTGACTTCTCCACCGACCTGCATAAAATAGTCAGCTCAGCTTACATTATTCCACTTCTAGCCCAAAGATGAGGGGAAACACTATACATCCTTTCAAAACACGTTGCACCCAACTCTTTTGTACCCTGTATTGGACAAGTTAACTTCTAGAAAACTTTTAGTATAATCTTAGAACTTTTTCTATGTATTTTGCTCCCTTACATAGCGATGACCAACATAGCAAAGCTGCTAGCAGCATGCTGTACTGTTGAAAAAAGGAAAATCAGAGTAACTGAATAGCTCAACTACAAAATAAATGCCAAGGAGGCAGCTATAATCTGCAATGAAACCTGCTTACAAACAATCCTTCTTCCGAGAAATAGTAATAATAATAATAATAATAATAATAATAATAATAATAATAATAATAATAATAATAATAATAATAATAATAATAATAATAATAATAATAATGATGATAATAATAATAATATAATTTTATAATATATCTAAGCATTTATATACATTTATTTGTATATATATATATATATATATATATATATATATATATATATATATATATATATATATATATACTGTATATATATATATATATATATATATATATATATATATATATATATGTGTGTGTGTATATATATATATATATATATATATATATATATATATATACATATATATATATATATATATATATATATATATATATATATATATATATAATTTCTATTATAACATCAAATAATGAATTCCTATAACTCCACGGGACATCACCCACGAAAGCAATTTCACACAATCGTACTGATATGAAATGATAGAGTGGACAATGTAACCCTTTAATAAAGAGCATTCAAGTTGCTTTATATTGCGAAATGCCTGTGGTTGTATGTGCATGTGTGTGGTTGTGTGTGTGCGTGCGTGGGCGTTTAGTAAGCAACTACAACAAACTCCAGAGTTAATTGTGAACCTCAGAAACTCCGTCAGAGTGATATTCGTTTTATAAATATGCAGCAAAATATAACAGA
This sequence comes from Palaemon carinicauda, assembly GCF_036898095.1. Lineage (NCBI taxonomy): Eukaryota > Metazoa > Arthropoda > Malacostraca > Decapoda > Palaemonidae > Palaemon > Palaemon carinicauda. The sequence continues at coordinate 112,044,895 of NC_090728.1, read as the reverse complement.
ACAGATAATAAATACTCAAATGAAGCTTATTAGAAGATTGGTTCAAGTTATGAAGAATAATTAAGTTTCCGCCTGAAATTGTACAGAAAAAAACAAATTATCGGTAATAAAAGATAAAAAAAAAATAACCGGACAAAAATAAGAAAATTATTTTTAAGAACTTTCAGATTTGATTAATATAATGTGATTTACCATGTAGAAATTAGTATATCAGGGAGATTTCAGCTTGCATTCAAATCATGTTCATCATAGCGTAGCATATGAAAAGAAATAGTCAGGACTGCTGAATAATCTTAGAATGATTGGTAAAAAAGATAATTGTATTTTTTTTTTCATATTTTTTATATATCTGTTTTTATCTATAAAAAACGGAGATAGTATCTCGAAATGTTACATAGAAAGGTCTCGTTATATTTACGTTAGAGACAGTATCAAATCTCCATTTGGCATCTTGAAGGTCAATAAATACTAATAGCAAAGTCCATTTCTCATTATTTTATATCACAGGACAAAGACTTCTCCTATTCCTGCTATTAAATACGTTCTCACAACACAGTTCGAAATTGTTGAAGAGGCTTACAATAGAAAACTTTGTGTTGTATTACTCAGTTAAAGAAAAAACATATCCAATGGATTAGTAGTTCATGGCTTTTAGTATTTTTCCTCCAGGAACACTTTATATATATTTTTTTATCATCTACACTTTAATAAAAAAAAAAACTTCAGAATATATATTTCTAAATATCGAAAAGAATGTAACAAAACATATTAGAAAAAACTCAGTCATTTGGAAGTTCTCGGAGAAAGGATATGTGCGATAAAAGACACCTGTTTGTTTAATCTAAAAAAAAATGATAGCTAAAAAAGATTTTTTTTTTATTCCATGTATGTATCTGTATAAAAGAAAAACAAAGAAAGTATTTGGTGAAAGTCAGACGTTAGACTCTGTATCATATCACCATTTGGCATCTCAAGAAGAAAATAATGCTTGCTAATGCGAATCTTGAAAGTTATTGGCGGAACCGAAACGATACCTAAGTTACCAAGGTGCCAATAAGTTGCAATTTGGGTTTCAAGACTTTCACTTGCGGTGCAGACATGCGAGACTCCGTCCTTCTTGGAAGGTGTGAAAAACTAAAACTGCGAAAGAAAATGGCCGAACTTCCTAAGAAGAAAAGACCTCCTACTTTCAACTTTCACTCTTGGCAAAGAAACTGTATTGATTTCAGAAATGTGATGCTGTGGGAAGAGCAGTGGTAGAGGTTAAGAGGCAACAAGATTGTTACTGTATATCTATTTTAGATTTCTGATGCTGTTTATAAATGTTAAAGTTGTTTCTTTAATGGAAGTATTCTTCGAATATCTCAAGACATACATCTCCAATTATGCCATTCTCATTTCATTCCAAAATCTTCAAATGATGTCCCCCAGATCCTCATTAATTCTAGATGGTAAAGGTATTATAGGCACTACAAAATGTGAATGATTATACCTCTATCTATACCATATTTCAGAGTCACTTGACTATGGAATGGTGAAATGGTTTGTTGAGTTCATATTGTTTTCAACATACCTAATTTTCGAAACACAATTTTGAACTATTTCATCATTTATGACATCTTTTCTATCTTATGAAGCTTGTGTATTTCATTTACAGAATAAATTTACAAACTGTTTTCATATGTTTAAACATTTTGGATAGACGGACCTCATCCTATTTTAGGTTTTTTTTTTATAAAAAACTTGTAAAACTACCTAAACTTTGCTGGTTGAAAACAAATAACAATTATGCAGACTTTGGTTTTAAAATGATATGTGGACTACTTTGCAGATGCTATTCTCCCACAAAAGGAAATAATCTGCTTGAAAATAGAACAAGGTGGAGTTTGTTGCTTCCATTTATTTAAATGGAACGAAAACTTCCGATTTTTATGTTGCTATCCACGGAAACGTTGGAGCTCAGGAAATGTGATGCTAAATTTCAAACTTCATAACAGAAAAGCGTTACTCTTTAAACAGGGGGAGCTATTGAGCGAAAGAGCAAGCATCCAAGCGAGAGAGAGAGAGAGAGAGAGAGAGAGAGAGAGAGAGAGAGAGAGAGAGAGAGAGAGAGAGAGAGAGAGAGAGAGGGAGGGAGTGTTGTTTCGTATGCATACCAGTAACATTGATTACCAATCTTTTTATTCGAGGAAAATTCAGGGCATATCTGCATGTCTCGATAACGAATGGGATAGAGGAAGGGTACCGTGGTAGTTTTACTGCATCAAAACGGGTTTTTCATATATCTTGAGTTATGTATGTTGAGTTATAATAAAGAGTTGTTTTATGATACTTTTGCCGTGAGCAGTGGAAAAGTAACAATTATTATTAATAATTGCATTTGATTCAGAAAAGAGATCCTTTACAGATTCATTCCAGCGTCTTATACTGGGCCCTGAAAGCACTGTAATCTGATGCAAACGTCATGAAAGACAAAAAAAGGAATAGGGGAAGCAAATATAAAGTTTGATTGACAGTTGAATTATCGTCGCGATAGAAAAGAAAGACAAACCGTTATTCCTCAATGCGGATATTTGTATATGAAAGAATGATATCTGTTAAACAGAATAGAGAATATACACATTTTGGTATACAAATCGCAAAGATTCAAATCACTTTCTGAATTCACTTCTAATGTTAATAAGAAATGTTAAATGAAGGAACGTTATTATGCATATTCAGAATTCTGGTTTTATGTTTTGTATTTTGCATCACTTGATCTTTTTATGATTAATATATTCGCAATCTTCTGAACGCAGTAAACAAATTTCTCCACCATTTATTTTTTGAAATGGGCGGGATTTTATCTTGAATTTTTCCTTTGGCTAATATTCTTAGTAATAATTATATTTCGCTAATAAATTATGAAACTCCTCTTTTCGGTTTTATTACTTCAAACGTTTTTAATTACTTCAAATTTTTTAAATTGATTTTAGTTCAATTTCCTTTCTTTTATTCTTAAAAAACAGCTAAAACTGATGATTCAAAGAGCAATATAATTTGTTGGTTAATTGACGCAAAAACCACCAGATGGACCAATTAATCTGTATGTTAGATATCTGTATGAAATTATGCGTGTATATATCAATACTGAAAATACATGTTAGGAATAAAGAGTATTTGCTTGTCATGTTTATTAATCATCGACATCATTAGTTCCCTTTCCCTCTCTGTTTACTTCCTTAATTACCGCTCTAAGATCTCATCTATCCCGTCAGACGCTTTTTACTCCATAATGAACTCCTTCGATTTTCCTCCACTGAATTATTGTTTCAATGAGATAGCTCGGCTCTTTTGATTGCCAGGTTTACTTCCTCGATAAGGTAAATGAAATCTCTTTTAAATCATTCATAGGAAGCCTTTCTGTTATCTATTCAGCTACGAAAACTTCAGGGTTGACTCAAAATAATGTCAGCCAGTAAAATTTTGTGGCTAACAGAAGGCAGATCTGGTTGTATATTTTTCGCTTTATGGCACTTTTTATTTATTTTATACTTTAGGGTTTTTTCTCATCATGATATCCGTGATGAGACATTTATCCTACAATGCTTAACAACCAGAACTCTTTTACATGCCTTTCCTATTACCTTATTGTTATTGCTTCGATATATTATTATTTATTTCTATTTTATCTATTAAATCTCTGAGGTAAAGAAATTCATTCTCTTGAAATGCACATCATTCTTACGAACTTATAGATAATGTTCCTCAATAATCAATGAATCTATTGTGAAACAATGAAAGGGGTCGAAGAGATAGAAAAAGAAATACCGTAATCATGACGCCCCCTGTGAGCCCCACCCCTGGACCTAGTAACGCAGTACAGATAAACCCTCTCTCGATAGTGACGCTTGTAAATGCCAAGTCAGCAATCCTTCCTTTTCAGGGTCGGGGTAATGGGTTCTTGCCTCAAAATGTGGAGTCATGGATTTCATCCGTCGATGCCCATTTAAATGCCAAACAAATCGTAGGCCTTTTTGTACAATTACAAGAAGCTAAAAGTTTTATAGATTTTTCCAAGGGGGATGCGAGTGCGTATTTAAGAGGTGTTTCATTTCAAGAAGCAGATACCTGTGATGATTTCAAAGTTAGGTTACGCGCAGTCTATGGGAGTGAAGAAGCCTTGGATGTAGTATTAACGTTAAGAAATACACTTAATCAAGCCACTATGACTCGGCCTAATGTTATTGAGAGAGCAGCTCTCATAGCTGATAGGCTTAATGAATATCAAGATATTTTAGGTAATTCCACTTGGGTTACTAGAGATAACATCTCCGTGAAAGATTTTTTACAATTAATGTATTTAACTTGCATGACACTTAGGTTGCCTGAAGCTTTAGTGCGGTGTTTTGATAAAAAGTTAACGCCTGCAAGTACGGAATTGGATGTGTATAAACAGATAAAGAAACACATGTCTAAGTGTCCTGACCTTGATCCCGTGTTAACTCAAATTTTTGCAAAAAATGAAACAAAGCCACAACAAGTAAATGTAGTTAATAATAGTCAAGTTGCGGGAATGACGTGTTATAATTGCAAACGTCAAGGTCACTTGATCGCGGACTGCAGAACGAAATTCTGTTCGATACATAATAGTTTGACTCATTCATATAGTCAGTGCTACTCGCGTAAGACACAACAGAATCCTAGACATACACAGTCAATTCCACAGTCAGTTCCATATGGAAATAAAAAGAAAAATCCTCATTTTAATAAGAAGAAACAACCAAACGTCAATGTAGTTCAGAATCCGAAACAAACAAATAATTCTTCGAATAACGCTGAGCCTGGGTCGTCAAACCAGACTTCGCAAGGTCAGACTAATTTTCAGAATGTGCAGAGCAAAGCAAATACCACATAATTAACTCCAGTGGGGAAATGAGTGATGTTGGGTCAAGGTTATTCATGTCAACATCAATAGTATTGAATAATCAATTTAATGTTTTATCAGATCATTGTGAGGCAATAGATTTTCCTATGAAACACACAGCCGAATTAAGTAAATCAGTGTATGCTCCCATAGATTTGCAACGAATTCATACAATAATAAGCCACAATGAGTTACGACCAACATTATATGCTGTAAATTTGGAGCACAAATCCTTTACGTTATTTTTTGACTCTGGTAGTCCACGTAATATCATGGATTTGAAGACACATCATTTGTTGTTTTCGAACTTTCCGATAGAAAAATCCGGAGTGAGACTCTCAGGTATAGGATATAATGAATTAAATGTAATAGGCATAACTCATGTTCAGTTCAAGGTCGGTAAGCGCACGTTTGCCGATACATTTGTTGTTGTACAAAACATTGATATGTATCCAGCTGTAATTATAGGATAACCATCTATGGGAAATCAAAACATTATCTTAGCCCTGCCAAGCACGGCGTGTATATCAAAGGAAAATTCTATAAGTCTTCTAATACCTTAAAATCAGTTTTGGATAAAAAGGAGACGACAAATGTATACCGTAACGTACGTTGAAGAACCAATTACTTGTCTCACTAATAAAGAAATGATTTATGCGACCCAGAAGAATTCTCATTTACCCGTAATATAATCTTGCACGTAATCTATCGAGCCAAACATACCTTCGAATTTAATAGTGCAAATAAAGAAAACATTACCGGGATCTGAAATATTAATCCTTTCCGACACTTTGAAAACTAACGGATTGTCTGTCACACAAGCTATTTATACAGTAGGCTCACATCAACAATGTAATATTGAAGTCTGTAATAATTTAAATAACACTTTAGTAATTCACAAAAATCAACATATCTTGGATGTAGAAGTTTATAAACATCGTATTCTTACCGTTGCTGAAATCAATCACGCTCAATCAGTTGCGGATGAATCCCTTTTGCAATCTATCAAAAATAAAATCAATAAAGACATTCAAGATGAAGAAATTCAGCAGAAAATTTTTGGACTTTTAACTAAATATCATGATGTTTTTTCCACTACGGATGGATCCTTAGGAAAAACAGATGTGATCAAGCATCAAATAAGGTTAAAGGACAAGCAGAAAATTATCTATGTACCCTCGTACAGACTCCCTATGAAATTCCAGAATGAAATAAATGATGAAGTAGGTAAAATACTAGAAGAAGGAGTCATTAGGAAATCGAACAGCCCTTATAATTTTCCATTAATAGTTGTACCGAAAAAAGATCGAACATGGCGTATCTGCGTAGACTTCCGTCGTCTAAACGAAGAGACGATCCGTGATCGATTCCCAGAGCCATGTACTGACGATATTTTGTCTTTGTTAGGTCAGAACAAGCAGAAAATTATCTATGTACCCTCGTACAGACTCCCTATGAAATTCCAGAATGAAATAAATGATGAAGTAGGTAAAATGCTAGAAGAAGGAGTCATTAGGAAATCGAACAGCCCTTATAATTTTCCATTAATAGTTGTACCGAAAAAAGATCGAACATGGCGTATCTGCGTAGACTTCCGTTGTCTAAACGAAGAGACGATCCGTGATCGATTCCCAGAGCCATGTACTGACGATATTTTGTCTTTGTTAGGTCAGAATAGATATTTTACTAGTTTGGACTTACTTAAAGGCTTTCACCAGATATCATTAGAAGAATATAGTATCCCATACACAGCCTTCAGCACAGCCAGGGGACATTATGAATTTTTACGGATGCCTTTTGGTTTACGTTGTGCTCCCATAACATTCACAAGAATGATTAACATAGTGTTTTGGAGACTTGCTAGGGGATATATTGCATGCGTATATGGGCGACCTTGTAATCTTTTCCAACACCTTAGAAAAACATTTACATAAATTAGAACTACTACTACAGAGACTAAGACAACATAACTTAAGGGTAAAGATTTGTAAGTGTGAATTTATCAAAACAGAATTAATATATTTGGGTTTCATGGTGTCAAGCCAAGGTCTTAAAGTAGTCCATGATAAGGTGTCGGCTATTCGTAATTTTCGCATACCTACTAATGTCAAGGGAATGCAGCAATTGCTGGGTTGTAGTGGATATTACAGGCGTTTTATACGCAACTATTCAATAATAGCCGCTCCTTTAACTGATCTTACGAAGAAGGGCGTAGATTTCATATGGTCTGAGCAGCATCAACCTGGGAAAGCAAATATCATTGCTTATGCATTATCACGCAACCCCTTGTCATCTTGTACGGAGCCTTTAGCTGAATTAATAGATATATGAACATCCGTGCCTATTGTCAAAACGATATCTGAACAAGAAGATTTGGGCTGGAGCGCTGAATTATTACAAACTGAGCAAAGAAAAGATCAGAAAATAGAAACAATTATAAATGCTTTGAAAGGCAATCATAAGAAAAAAGGGATATATAAAGTATAAGCAGCAGAATTTTATAACCAAAGATAATATTCTGTGTAGGACCGTGACAAGGAAAACCCGCAATACACCACATGTAACTAACGACCAGGTAGGGGTACCAATCTTACTTATTTCCACTGTCCTGAATTGGTTGCATGCAAATCGATTACATGGACACCCAGGGTTCTCATTAATGTTACAGAAAGCCAAATCATTGTTTTATTGGCATACAATGCTTACAGATATAAAAAAAACACATAGCTAATTGTCGCACATGTCAGGAAAACAAAGGGCACGCGAAAACACCTGTCAGCGTAGGGGCTTATCCCGTGCCCAATCAACCCTTTGAAAGAATACATTTAGATTTGTTAATAGGATTTTACGAGTCAGACAGAGGAAATAAGCACCTCCTAGTAATTGTAGATGCTTTAACTCGATATACAGAACTAATAGCGCTTAAAACTAAAACTGCGATTGAATGCGCTAGGAAGTTTTATGAGTGTTACATTTGTAAACATAGAATTCCACACATGATAATTTTAGTCTCGGGTGGAGAATTTAATAATCACTTTCTTACCTCATTGTGTGAATTCCTTAGCATAAAGAAAATAAATACCATGATACATCACCCAGAGTCGAATGGGCTAGTGGAAAGAGCAAATAGGAAGGTTTTAAATATAATAAGAGTAACACTAGGGGGATCAGACCCCAACTGGGATATTGCAATACCTGCGGTACTGAGTACTCTGAATCATTCATATCATATATCAATTAAAATGTCACCGCACGAAGCATTGCATGGTACCCCAGTTAGTACGCCTTTCCATGTATTAACGCCTACAACTAATCTATCAAATCCTTTAAAAGAATGTATAAATGCAAGCAAAAGTCGTTTTGATATCCTTCGAAAGAATTTAGAAGAATCACAAATCATAATGAAAAGGAATCATGATAAAATACCGAAGCCAACTAAAACATATACCGTGGGTGATAATGTATACATACAGGTAAATGTACGTAAAGGACTCAATTATAAACTAACACCTAAGTTTGAAGGCCCATTTAACATTTTGGAAACATTAACGGCCAATAAGTTTAGAGTTCAAAATGTATCCCAACCCACGGATGAGAGAATCGTACCATTGGCTCACATAAGAAATTAAAAAAAAAAAAAAAAAAAAAAAAAAAAGAGGGTAAGAAGTGAGGGAAAGAATTTTTATTTGTATGTTGAAAGTTTTTCTCCTTAATACAGGAGTAATTACATAAGTTTTTCTCGTTACAGGTTTCCAAGATGATTTTTTTGTTGTTGGGAGTGATATTGTTCGCTCAGACATTTTTCTCGTGTGGGATGAGCTCTAAAACTAAAAGTATAGATTTTAAATATGGCACTATAGTTGAAAGACAAGAAGACATTTTTATTACATCAAGTAACGTAGTTGTTGTTGTGCGTATGCAAGCAATTTTTCTCCCAGAGAATGACGTCACTAGATTAAAAAGCGCCATTTCGAGGTTTGCTGTCTCATTAGATGAGTTGCATAGAAGACATTTTCATTTGACTACAGAGAGTTCGCTTGGATCGACACTGAAAGTTGCAGAGATGCTATCTGATGACTTGCAAAATAAGACTTACGAGACAGAATCTTTGGCCCATGACCTTTTGATGTGGACTGTAGGACACGAAAATAAAGAGAGACGTAACCCGTTTATTTTTGCTGCACGAAACATCTTTGGGTCTATTGCAAGTTTAGGTTTAGGAATTTCCAATCATCTTAAGATTAGTAATCAAAATAAGAAAATTGAGTTCTTGACTCATGAAGATGAGTTAATTATGTCAGAACTTAGGAATCAGTTAGCTTCAATCAATCAAATTATGAGTTTGGTAAATGAACATTCAAGTAGTATCAATCAGATTATGGAAGTACAGGATTTGTTGGCAACGTTAACATATTATGATTCAAAAATAGATCACATATATAACAGAATTGCACATTTCATTGAGAAATCAAAAGAATATGTAGAAGCTATCACGTTAGCAACTAAAGGTGTACTGTCACCCCATTTGTTGCCTATAAAATACTTAAAGTTAATTCTGAAGAACAGACGGGAGAAACTAGGCTATATTCCTTTGTTAGACGCACGTAGGTTAGAATTTTATTACAGCCTAATTACAGTAAGCGTTGAAAATAACAGGATTATGATTACAATTCCCTTTGATTCTTCTGATGCCTGGCAATCTTACAGGATATCACCATTTCCGACTTTCATGACGAATCACTCAAATCCAGTAATATCCAGTTTGACAGGACACGTATTGATTTCCCCAGACAAGGAAACATATACGGTCATTAAAGACTTAAATCAATTAACTCACTGTTCAGACGCAATGGATAGAAAAAATATGTACAGCTGACTCATTTGAATTCCATAAAAACTTAATGGGTTCATGCGAGTTAGGTATAGTGCTAGACGGTGCTCTCTCCCATACAAGTGAAAATTGTCTGGATAAGCTTTATCCCTTTGACAATAATGAGTTCAATTGCAGACTGAACAACGGCTCGTGGATACGATACGACAAGGACGGCTTCAATGTATCATGCCCGGACGGATCCACGTCCTATTCCTATATCTTTGTTGCAGCAGATGGTTGTATCGGGACATCCCCTAATTCCATGGTGAAAGGGATCAAGACCATCATCAGAGAACGAGCCTACTTCGCGAACTTCCCGTGGTTGACTACAATGCCATCATTACCTCTCCCATACAACAAACAGGTAGCCAAGCAGTTGATGAAATTGACCGAGATGGACCACCCGTCACCGACTTATAAAGAATTTCTTCACCCCATACTACTAGCAGGAACAGTTGTGACGGTGATGATATTTATCGCCATTAACATCTTTATTTGGCGTAGTTTAAGGAACAGTTTGCAGCTCAAACAGAACGTTTTGCCATGTCCAGACAAAACTCCTTATTTAATTCAATTTAAACCGTTTGAAAGTGGCCACTTCATTCTCTCAAAGGAGTAAAATTGTCTTGGAAACGCGTTGTGTACGAAAAGCAGTTAGTACGCTAGTAATAGTAATTGAAGAGACTATAGAACATTTGCATTTTTAAAAATACATTTAAAAAACCTTTAAAAAATAAATCATGCATCTAATAAAATATATAAGCCAGAATGTTAAAATAAAAGAGAGAGAAAAAAACAGTCTATGGGCATCTGATAAAATATATAAGCTCTATATATATATATATATATATATATATATATGTGTGTGTGTGTGTGTGTGTGTGTGTACAAAACCATGGTACCTGTACGTACCAGGAATTCGTGTTTGTGCACTAAAATTGAATCTTTACCAAGGTAACAAATATTTTTATTAATTACCGTATTGTAATAATCTATATTTCTGACAAAGGTAACAATTATCTTTTAACAAAGTTACCGAATCATATGTATATCAGTATTTTTTTTTTTGGCACCATATAATCATTTGCTAGCAATGTACCATATATGTGATCTGTATTTATCATGGATTTCTTTCTTTGCTTTGGTAATATCTTTTCATATGCATTATTGTTATTCTTATTTTTTTATATGCCTATTTGAACATTCGTCCTCATTTGCTTATGGCTAATGATAAACAAAGAATAATTCATGTATCCAGTCACACTCCTAGTAAAACATATTTTGACGTGTTGTTAAATTTAAAAAAAAAAAAAAAACAATTGAGATACCTGGCCGAGCTGATGTAATAGTCATATATTACATGTTTAAAACACATGATGTAATACGTCATTGTGGAGGTAGAAGCTAGCTTGAGAATTGCTGTAGTCAGACAAGATCATAACAGGATGCGTTTTGCATATCTCAGCAATGTAACATTTTTATGAAGCATAAACACAAATAGAGACCGTGTGAAAGTGTTGTGTCGCCACCGGATGCAGGTGTCTTCCTATACTAATGTAGAGTTTACATTATGTGTTTAAATGCTGAGATAACTTACTATATAATATCTGTGATATCGATATTTTTAGCAGTTCTTATCAATACTTCACATGGAATGGTCATCTGACCAAACCAGCTAAACTCCTGTGATGGAGATATTAACACTGTAGTTTTTAAAGAATAAACCATTTTAAAGTTAACTGGATTGACTTTACTTGAAGACGCAACATCCCAACAAACATACTCAGTGTGTGTTAACAACAGTAGCACACTAATAGATATACGAACTATATTTCCTAATCTTTAATTTTTTCTTTTGATGCTTGATTAGAGAAAGATAGAGGTAACGTAATCAGGGGGAGAATTTCAAACTTCACCAATGGTTAAAGATTTCGTAAAAATCTACAAATCAATATTTAAAAAATCCTGTTAAAAACAATCAAGGAAACAAATCGAGCCATAAACGTCACCTCATCGTCCGAGCTAATTACTATGCATGGAAATAAAAGAATGATAATTGTCTGATAGACAAGAATCCCTAGAGGATGCTGTCATTTCAAAAGCAGTTATGCAATTCATTCCCTCTGGTGACACTGGATTGGAGCACTAAATCGGAAATTCATAGAAAGGATGTTCTATAGAATTTTTAATTAGGGATTGATGAACATCCGTGCACTACTTGATTAGACTACAAATATGATTAACGGATGTTTACTTCATTGCAAGATTATATATACAGTATCTCTCTCTCTCTCTCTCTCTCTCTCTCTCTCTCTCTCTCTGCGTGTATTATATATACATATATATACAGTATAAATATATATATATATATATATATATATATATATATATATATATATATATATATATATATATATATATATATATATATATATATATATATATAGTTTCTAGTCCACTGCAGGTCAGAGGCATCAGACATGTCCATCCAATTGCGTCTGTTTATGGTCTTTCTAAGCCAGATTATTCTGGCAAATATTTCCTTCCTTTCCCTGCTCTTTGCAATCTTTAAGGACCCATTCTCTTATCCTTCTTATCCATCTATTATCTATGATACTCATTATACGTCTTATCCATTCCATTTCTTAATCTTTCATATTGTTAAAATATTCTCTCACTTAGTTTGCTTTTGTATCCATATTTTTCTTTTTCTTTCTGAGTATTATTCCCATGATTATTCTTTCCCTAGCTCATTGAGCTGTAACTAGCTTATGTTCTAAAGCCTCTAATTTTCTGATGCATTAGTCAATACTGATAAGACCATCTGATTAAATACTTTTCCTTTTAGTGAAAGTAACATTTTACTTTTCAGAGTCTCATTTTGTTTAACAAAAGCTCTACATCCTATGCTATACCTTCTTTTAATTTCGTTCTCATGTCCAGGGGAAACATGTACTGCCTGTCCTAAAACACACACACACACACACACACACACACACACACATATATATATATATATATATATATATATATATATATATATATATTAGGGCTCAAGCCATGTCGTCCTGATGGAAGTTCCTATTGGGTAGCTTCCTATGGTATATTACAACTACGGCGATATTCCCAGAGAATTTACCTTAAGGTACCAGAATTCTAACTCCTGGAGCGAATATCCCTCGTGAAAGGGATATCGCGACATATCAGAGGACGTATTCTTGACCCGCCACATGGCAATCTACACCCCGAACAGAGATTACTTATCGTAGGGGTCACTTGGCAAGAAACGAAATCGGAAAAGAAAAAGGGGGAGCCGCTCCCAAGGCTCCCTATCTCCCGTTTCGTACGCGTGCCTGGCGCCAATCCTGGAGCCATCTGTATTCCTTTTTGCGTAGCTTAACAACTCGGTGTTTTTTCCTGTGTTTCTCGCAAATCTTGGATTTATTCTGCTTTTCATGGCTTCTCCAACTTCGTCGGCCTCTGATAAGTTGAGTACCATGTCTTTTATGTATAAATGGAGGCTCTTGGTAAATTTTTAAATGATTAATAGGTTTAATCTTTGTTTCAAGAGCCGTAGCCTACCGGAGGCATCATGGACGCTGTCGCTCGCTAGGTTTAAGTTTAGTTAGTCAGAGCGACATTCCCGGTTGTTTTGCTTTAATAAATTTTAGCTATTTAGCGTTACATGGGATTTCCTTTCGTGCTTTAGTATTATTTTGGCGAAGTATTTGCCAATTCTGGCCTACGCTAGGCCATGTAGCCTAGTCGTTTGGTCCTAGTACTTCATGCATGATTTTGGTTTTTCCAAATGTATCAAAATTTTATTGAAGCTTTAGGCTATGTTTTATACATTTAAGATTATGTTGAATATTTCCAAGATAGTATACGAGTGAGTTTCGGTGATTTAGGTAATCGATTCTCTTGGTGCCTAGGCTAAGTTGCTTATGGAGCCTTAGTATACTTTCTCATACTCCCCGGTTGCTTTCTTTTCTTCGGAGAAGGTATGCAATCGCTTTCCCTCTGTTTAAGCCTTGGGCTTATCCCTAAGTGGTTTATCTGAATTAATTTTCGATAAAACTATACTGGGGTGTTACTGTACCTTCCTGTTCTAGTAAGTCTGGTTCAAAGAGGGACAGAACAACAGGGTTTTTTAGTCTGAGTCTGTGTTTGTCTGGCTTGGGGTAGAGTCTCTCTCGCTGGCCTGACACAGACATAGCAGGCTTAGCCTCCTTAGGTCACTACCGAAGGTTTCTGTACGAGATGATTCCTTCTTTTGTGATCTAGCAGACTAGTCCTTGTTGCTGTTCTCGGGGGAGGATAAGTTTCTATCCCTGGGAGTAGCAAACACCTTCCTTGCATTGGTGCTCTGGGAGCTGGCAAGTATTGCTGGCCTCCCCCCTTGGATCTCCCTTAGGCTAAGATAAGTTTCTTGGCTGCGGGTGATCCGTCACTAAAGCAAGGTTGGTAGGACCCCTCTTTTGTCCCTTCCCCCTCTATCTCCGTAATGGCCTAGCCATTACAGTACTGTACGTCATTCTACATCTGAACCTAGTATAGGTAAGGATGTGGAATTGACTCAGTCCCTTGCCGGCTGGCAGAGCTGCCGACCGGCAAGGGTCTTCTGCCTTGAGTGCTGCCCGGACCTCTCTTGGTCCCTCATCCATGCCTGCCTGTAGAGCCAGACGGCACTGGTCAGGAAGCCTGAATTAGATTCTCCCCTTCCTTATGCACTCTTTCGGATTGCCGGGCTTGGAGGTAGTATACGCTCTTACCCCGGCATCCATTCTGTTTTTCTTCAAGTGCTGTACCCGACCCGGCTGCCCGGCCTCATAGCCCGGTAGCCGGGTGGTTGTAGTCCTCTGATTCTTTTGCTGCCCGGCGGGCATCGGTACTGTACCTTTGCCGGCCGGCTTATGTCAGCTCTTGTCTGCCGGTCGCCAAGAGTGTGGCCGGCAGCCCGGGTACTACCTTGTGTAGTGGTTGGTCGGCAGTCATTGCCGACCGACATTGGCTTTTGCCGGCCGGCAGTTACTGCCTGCTGGCACATGCATTTGAACCAGCGTTCTGCCGCCCTTTAGCTGTTAAGTAGTATACTTTAAAGCTAATTATTGTGTGTGCTGGCCGGCAAGTGCCGGCCGGCACATAACCTCCTATACTGTACCAGTATTCTTCAGTATAACATATGCTGTAAGAAGTAAACTATAGTATAGGTTTTGGTACAGCACTGTGTGTTCTAACCACTTTTGTGTTTTCCTTGCACAGCCCTTTGCTGTTGCCCTACAGATAAGAAAGTGAGTTCTTTCTTGTCTATTATCCAGGCTGTTAAAATCGTTGCTTAGGTGTGAGCTCCCACCTGTTTCCTCTGGAAACTTTCCATTGGTTATTCTAGAGAGATTAACCATTCGATTTTATTATCTGGAAGGCTGCAACAATTGGTTGTGAGGAAAACTTAAGTGTGTGCCTTTCCTTTCTGAATTGTTATGCTATACTATGCATATCCAGTGATACATAGTTCACTTGATACTCAGGGAAATTTCTTCTCTTTACAGGAGGACCCTCCGAAGTGCGGAAGTGTTTTCTGCAACGTCCGCAGCAAGAACCTCTGCGGACATGAGTTTTGTAGGAGACACGCAGCATGCGCTGTCTCCAAGGATGATCTCCGGTATTGGGACCCTCAGGTATGTAATGTGTGCACTAACCTGATTACTGAGGCCTTTGATTCCCCTAGGACGGCGGAATCAAGGGATATAGCAAGGGAGAAGCTTCGTACCTGGGTAAGGGGCTTCCAGAAAGAACACCTCTGGACCTTATCTTCCAAGTGAGAAGATGAGGGCGTATCTTTTCCCTAAGGCATCAGCTGATGCAATAATTTCCCAGCCTCAAGAGGAGATCCCCCCAAGTTCAGATCCAGGTGGATGCTGAAGTCGCGGTCGCGATGCAAGACATCCAGTTAGATGACAGGATGTCTGACATGGACGAGCGTCTGGAGGAAGACCTCCTGGTAGAAGCCCAGGAGGTAGTTCAAGCCCCAGACGTTGTAGAGGAAGAGGTCGACGAGGTGTCGGCTACTCCGGTTCAGATTCCGGAACCTATTCCCTCAACATCGGCTGGGACAGGCCCTCTCTTCTATTGTTGGAATGATCCAACAAATGCAGAAGGAGAATCAGGAGAAGGCGGCTGCAATGGAACTGCGGATGCAGAGCCTTGCAGGAATCACATGGGCCCCAGAAAAGGCTCAATGTGAAATACCTTCCCTTGTGCTCAGATGCTAACCCATGGAGGTATGCTGAGCACATGCCGATAACGACTGGAAAGATTGTCATCTCGGATAACCTGGGCTCAGTTCCCCTAGAGGCAGGTGGAATTCTGGCCCAGCAAGGCATCATATCCGGACTGTTATGTCCGGCTGAGGAAGGAACCCAGCTTCAAAGGAGGAGACAGAGCCGAAGGAGGTCATAGTGATGGACCATGCTAAGGCTCAAGCTCTACTTTCATCCTCAATGAAAGAGAGGGGCTTCTCTAACTCAAAGATAGCTGCATTGAGCAAGAGGCTCCCTTCCTTTGTGTTCTCTCCTGCTAGAGCCCTTCCCCTTTTTACAGAAAGGGTTTGCAGCTGTACTAAAAGCAGTCGAGGCCGGCAAGCCTTGCCCCTCCCTGGAGGAGTGCAAACCCTTGTCGCAGGCCCTGCCTATGGACCACAAAGACTGGAAGGACGTCCATCTTACGTTCTCAGTTGGAAAGTTGGAGGCTGATATTGCCGGACGGCAGTTCGGCGAGGACTTCCCTAAGCTGTCTAACTTTCTTTTTTGAAGAGAGTTCGAGACAAAAGAAAGACTGGCTGCCTCAATGTCTCTTCAGACTACTCTTGAGACGATGGCAAGTGACCCCAAGGTCCATGAAATGTTCATGGTGGTGGCCAAGACTCATCTGGCCACAGTTATGAAGAACCTTTATGGCTTCGTCAAGGCGAGGAGAGCCTGTAGGGAGTTCGTGTTCACCTCGGCTTCGGTGAGGCACGAGCCAAGGAAACTAATCTCCTCCAACATTTGGGGCAAAGACCTTTTCCCTACCGATTTGGTCAAAGAAGTTGTTGATAAGGCCGCCTTGGAGAATAGAAACCTTCTCCAGAAGTGGGGCCTGGCTATCAAAAGAAAGTCTTCCCCGGATTAGAGTCCTCAACCAAAGAGGAAGACTATGAGGACTAGGCTACTGTCCTCGGCCAGCCAAGCCTTTTAGACAGCAACAGCAACTGCAATTGCCATTGCCTCCAGTGCCCCAGATCATGGCACAAACCCAGACCACTTTTCAGTGGGTACCCCAGGCTGTGTCGACACAGTCCACGGCATTCACCCCAACGTTTCGAAGGGCAGTCTACTTCCTTTCGAGCAAAGCCTAGAGGAGTAGCCAGAGGCTCGTCTAGGCGCCCCCTCAAGGGGAAGGGGATTCAGGGGTGGTCGTGGTCAGGGAGGCAAGACCTCAGGACGGCAGTCCAAGTGAGATGATACCGGTAGGAGGGAGACTTCTGAAATTTCGGGATCGATGGACCTTCGATCCTGGGCCCACAGCCTACTCAAGAATGGACTGGGCGGGAGCTGGTACAGCACTCCACCACCGTGCCTTCGGTTTTTCCAACACTCCACCCCCGTTCTGGAGGAGTACGGTCAAGAACTGTTGGAGAAAAATGTGATCCGAAAGGTGAAGTCCATCAAATTCCAAGGGAGGCTGTTTTGTGTTCCCAAGAAAGACTCGGAAAAGCTCAGAGTCATTCTGGACTTGTCGCACTCAACAAGTTCATAGTGAATTGCAAATTCAAGATGCTAACACTGCAACACATAAGGACCTTACTGCCCAAGAGGGCATATTCCGTCTCTATAGACTTGTCAGACGCCTATTAGCAAATTCCAATCAGCCGTCGACTCTCCCACTACCTAGGGTTCAGGCTACAACGAAGACTATACGCCTTCAGAGCCATGCCATTCGTGATAAACATAGCCCCAAGGATTTTTACGAAGCTTGCGAGCGTAGCTCTCAAACAATACGCATAAAAGGAATTCAGGTAGTAGCCTACCTGAATGACTGGTTGGTGTGTACAGCATCCGAGACAGAATGCTTGCAAGCCTCCAGTCAAGTGATCCAGTTCCTAGAGTACCTAGGCTTCAAGATCAACAGAAAAAAGTCTCGACTTTCTCCATCTCAAAAGTTCAGTGGCTGGAATCCACTGGGACCTTTTGTCACACCGTTTCTCCATCCCGGCGAAGAAAAGGAAGGAGATAGCGGGTTCTGTCAAGAGACTTCTAGATTCCGAAAGGATATCAAGACGCGAACAGGAGAGGGTACTGGGCTCTCTCCAGTTTGCTTCGGTGACATACCCAGAGCTAAGAGCACAGCTAAAGGATGCAACCGGAGTTTGGAGAAGGTATGCATCAAACGCGCGAAGAGATCTGAGAAGACCAGTTCCGCTTCGGCTACGTACTCTTCTCAGGCCTTGGTCCCAAGCCAGACATTTAAAGAAGTCGGTTCTTCTTCAGCCACCTCCCCCGTCAGTGACGATTCACTCAGACGCCTCGAAGGAGGGATGGGAGGTCACTCTCATCGGAAAAAAGTCCAGGGGACTTGGTCCAAGCTATTCAAGACCTTTCACATAAACTTTCTAGAAGCTATGGCAGTGCTCCTTACCTTAAAGAAAGTCTCCCGCGTCACTCGATCCACATAAGGTTGGTGATGGACAGAGAGGTAGTTGTGAGATGCTTGAATCGACAAGGATCGAGGTCACCACCTCTCAACCAGGTGATGCTGGCCATTTTCCGATTGGCGGAAAAGAAGTGGTACCTGTCGGCAGTTCACCTTCAAGGAGTCCGCAATGTGACAGCGGACGCTCTATCCAAGTTCACACCGATAGAGGCGGAATGGTCCTTAGACGCGGGATCATTCTCCTTCATTCTGAATCAAGTCCCAGAATTGCAGATAGACCTCTTTGCGACGAAAGACAACAAGAAGTTGCCCCTGTACGTGTCCCCGTACAAGGACCCCGTAGCGGAAGCAGTGGACGCGATGTCCCTCGACTGGAACAGATGGTCCAGATTTATCTGTTCCCTCCTCACAACCTTCTGTTGAGGGTCCTCAACAACTGAGATCCTTCAAGGGGGGTAGCGGCAATAGTGGCCCACAAGTGGCCGAACAGCGAGTGGTTCCCCCTGGCATTGGAACTACAGCTGAAGTTTGTGCCACTACCACATCAAGTTCTGACCCAGCGAGTCCAGAAGTCGACTCTCTGCGCTTCATTACAGAAAACCCGGACCCTGCAGATCATGATTTTCTCTCCCTAGCGGTGAGAAAGCGTTTCGGGATTTTGAAAGCCAGCATAGACTTCCTAGAGGAATATAATTGCAAATCTACTAGAAGGCAATATGAGTCATCTTAGAGAAAATGGGTGGCCTTTGTCAAGGCGAAGAATCCGCAGGAGATCTCGACAGACTTCTGCTTATCTTTCTTCATCCACCTCCATGGTCAAGGGTTGGCAGTTAACACGATTTCAGTGTGTAAGTCTGCTTGACAAGACCCATTCTATATGCCTTCCAGGTCGACCTAGGTAACGAGATCTTTAATAAAGTTCTGAAAGCCTGTGCTAGGCTCAGACTTTCAGCACCTCCAAAGCCCATTTCATGGTCTTTAGACAAAGTCCTTCATTTCGCTTCTCTGTTGAGCAATGAAGAGTGTGCATTAAAGGATTTGACACAAAAAGTTATTTTCCTATTTGCACTCGCGTCCGGGGCAAGGGTTAGTGAGATCGTAGCCCTCTCGAGAGAGGCAGGTCGTGTTCAGTTCCTTGATGGGGGAGAACTGAACCTCTTTCTGGATCCTACGTTTCTCGCCAAGAATGAGTTACCCACCAACAGGTGGGGTCCCTGGAGAATCTGCCCTCTGAAAGAAGATGCATCTCTATGTCCAGTAGAATGCCTAAAGGGTCTATCTTCATAGAACTTCAGACTTCAGGGGTGGTCAACTATTCAGGGGAGAAACATCAGGCTCAAATTTATCTCTGAATCAACTCAGAGCGAAAATCACATATTTTATTCGCAGAGCGGATCCTGACAGTAACACCCGCAGGTCACGATCCGAGGAAAGTTGCCCTCATCCTTAAATTTCTTTAATTGTATGGATTTTGAACATCTCCGTTCATACACTGGCTGGAAGTATTCCAGAGTGTTCTTTCACCACTATGCGAAGCAAGTAGAGGAACTAAAGAGATCTGTGGTAGCAGTGGGTCGCGTCGTTAACCCTACTGTTTAACTCTGCGAGGAACAGTGGTTTTAATTGAGACGATTAATTCCAGGGTGAGTGTGTAGATACATACTGTACTACAAACTAAATGAGGGCACTGAGTTGCCCATGTACACTGTTCCATTGCCAAAGGTGAACCTAGTATAAGTGCAGACATGTGTATCCGAGCGTTTCTAACGCTAATGTGATTGATTTGTAAATACAGACTTTTTGACTTTGATACCTCGGTATCTTTAAAAGTGGCATTTAATGTTTTTTCTTTCAGATAAACAAGTTCTGTTTACTATCATACTTATGCTTAAAGTTTTGGGTTATCCTCTTCTTATATATATATATATATATATATATATATATATATAATTGTTGTTAACCTGTCTATTTATTGTCTGTCAATAAACTTGTTCTTGAGAACCTTGCGTCTCTTTCACCTGTGTCAATTTATTGGTATAATTGAGCATTCATTCTATGTACCTTATCTGGGATAATTCTAATAGAATTGTTCCTTTATGCAAGCTATGTTGCATTAGTTTATGATTCCCTTAACGGGAGGACTCCGTCCCATAAGGGGACGAGGGCGGTTTTACTAGTTTCTTCCTATGCGGATATAAACCTTTGTCCAATACAAGTATGGTGGGGATAACTGGTCGATATTTCATATTGACGCAGTGGTTCTTTACAAACTATGCTTTACTTAATATAGGGTGAGACCGCTATATTAGCTTGCCTGGGTATTCATACATAGGTATATGTACTCTTCGAGACTTTTCCAGAGCCCAGTAGGACTCTTCCCTGTAGGGGGCAGGAAGCTCTAACATGGTTTATAGTTAGCTGAAAAGATGTATAACGGTAACATCTTAGGTCTCTAGGTCTAGTCGACCGGGGAAAAATTACTTCCGGGGAGTACGCCTCGTTCTGAGAATCCACAGATACAGTAATGCTCTGGTACACTTCCATCAGGACGAGTATGGCTTGAGCCCAAAAAACGGTTTTTGAGCGAATCGAAAAATCTATTTTTGGGTGAGATGGCCATGTCGTCCTGATGGACCCGCCCTTCCCTTTCTAAAAAGGGCTGTAGGACCCCTCCCTACATATAGTATCTGTAGCACCTCGTGTACGTTACAAGGAATACAGATGGTGCCAGGATTGGCGCCAGACACGCTTACGAAACGGGAGATAGGAGCCTTGGGAGCGGCTCCCCCTATTCTTTCCCGATTTCGTTTCTTGCCAATTGACCCCTGCGATACGTAATCCCTGTTCGGGGTGTAGATTGCCATGTGGCGTGTCAAGAATCCGTCCTCTGATATGTCGCGATATCCCTTTCACGAGGGATATTCGCTCAGGAGTTAGAATTCTGGTAAATTCTCTGGGAATATCGCCGTAGTTGTAATATACCCTAGGAAGCTACCCAATAGGAACTTCCATCAGGGCGACATGGCCATCTCACCCAAAAATAGATTTTTTGCTTTGCTCAAAATCCGTTATATGTACATGTATATATAAATATACACACACACACACATATATATATATATATATATATGTGTGTGTGTGTGCGTGTGTGTGTGTGTGTGTGTGTCTGTTTAGGTATGTACGTTTAAATATTTACGAAAAGATGCAATAAAAAAAAGAATTGGAACAGGATGCCAAAGGATGGTTGCTCTATATGATTAAAATGGGAATATTATCAGTAATAGAGATGGAGTGATTAAATCTCTAAAGGATTTCTATACAATGCTATACCATACTGATGTAAGAAATAACTACGCCAATAAAATAATGAAACCCCTGAGCCGGTACCAAGCGTAATAGTAGGAGCAGTAAGGAAGCATTAAAAGGCATGAAAAGAAGCAAAGCGGCAAAGGATGGCCTAACAATTGATTTATGATAAATGGAGGGGAATTCATAGTAGTAAAACTGGCGGAACTTTACACAAAATGTCTGCAAGAATGTTCTTTACCTATAGCTTGGAAAACTTTTATCAATATACAAATTCATAACAAGGGAGATACAAAAGACCTGAAAAATTACTGCCAATAAGTTTACTCTCGTGATATATAAAATATTTTCAAAGATCTTATTAGGCCAAACAGAAAGACAACTAGCTTCAACCAACAAAAAGAGCAGGCAGGCTTTGAAAGTGGATATTCAACAATTGACCAAATTCATATGATTAGCCATTTAATGGAAAAATCAACAGATCATCACAAACCACTATGTGTGATATCTAGAGACTGAGACAGCTTTTAATTCTGTCAAAACTTCAGCAGAAGTGAAAGCCTTTCAAGGACAACAATAACAACAAATACAGCCGTTTCTAGTCCACTGCTATACATGTCAATTCATGTGTAAGGTTTGGCCAGTTTTTATCACCACTTTGGACAGTGCGGAATGGTGATGGTGGGAGATTTCAGCTTGTTTACTCAAAGCAAACCAACCTAGTATGGATGACCCTGACTAATAAAGCTCAGTTGGTCATGATGATACGCAAAACATTTCGCCATGTTTTGGTATACCCACTCAGAGAGGGAGACTGTTTGTGTGTGTATATATATATATATATATATATATATATATTCAGTATATATTTGTATATATGTATGTATGTATCTAAATACAAATAAGTATATGTAAATATGTACATATCTGTTGATATATATATGGATAT
>NC_090728.1:112009670-112019670 GCF_036898095.1 Palaemon carinicauda | reverse complement strand
TCGGCAATAAATAAAAATATATCAAAACATGATAACAATGTGAATGTACTGAAAGAATAGCACAAAGATAAAATACGCTTTTTATACATGTTGAATATAATTTTCACAGAGTAGACGCATGTTTACCCATGGTGAAACGATGTACTAAACTTTATAAACACACAATTATGTCGGTTCACAAAAGTAAAACAATCGTTACTTTGGTTAGATATTTGTACTTCCCTTTGACATATTAACTTTATTGCTGTTCACTACGTAACTTATAAAACCATAAGATCTACTGATTACAACCCATAAGCGGGGTTTACACGGCCGAGCAGCTCGTCGAGCCCGGTTGTCGAACCTACTTGTAGAACGGCTCGAAGAGCTTTCAGACAGTACATCGAGCCTCAGTGTGCCTCGTGCTAAAACAACGTCAACATGTCTCTCGACCAGGACGATTTGATAGCCATTGCTTTAGCAGTGGCACTAAGAAGGAAAACAAAAAAGATCAAAAGAGAGAAATTTTCATATACCAAATTGCTTGTTGCTTTAAAATTAGAGCCTGATGACTGGCGCAATTATTTGCGTATGGATGAAGACACGTACATTGATCTACCGAATCGTGTCAGCCCTTTCATTACTAAGAAAGACTGAGTGTCCGCTATTCCTTTGTTTCTGGCTACTTAATTGGAATAGTCTTTTGATTTAACTTTCCATAAAGCTGGATGAGCTCGATATGCATGTATGAAATCAAGTACGACTTCCTTCTCATTCTTACTTTCATTAATGGCAGCAATTATGCATTTCTTTGATGATGTTTCCTCTAGCAGGTTTGAATAACAACTGAGGTTCGATGCTCAACACCCGTTCACACGTTCACACCGCTCGTCAAACAATGTAGCTCCGCCCACAAAAGTCAAGATGAGCCTGACTTTCATCGAGCCGTTCGACGAGCGCGCTCGACAACCAAATAGCCCGTTTACACGCTCGAACATCAATTCAAAACACAGGGTTGTCGAGCCAGGCTCGACGAGCTGCTCGCCCGTGTAAACCCCGCTTTAGAGATCCAGCTGTAATTTACCAAACATGTGTTGATGGAATTAAAGCAATAGACACATAACAGAGCGCATTAGTATCTGGTGCTCTATTAAAGTTGTGGGTAACTTATTGAAAACATTCCTCCCTAATAATCTGTTGGATGGGAGTTCAAGATCCGTTAAAGCACGATAGTTTCTAGTAAGGATGGACACCTCACCATTGTACCAACCGTGTGTCACACGATCGTACATAGTTCATTTTGTGTATATATTATGCTTGTACCTTCGCTCTTCCCTCGCACTAAAATGAACCAGATTAAACATGTCTGCTTTTTTTCCTCTGTAACAGTGTCTGCTTTTCAAACATGAAATTTTTTGTTGCTTTGAGCTTTTGTATATAAAGGAGAGTGTTCTATAATAAATTTACTCAGTTGCTTGCGTCCTGCCTTTGAGTCACAACATTCTCTCGGCCCGTTACATTGGTGACCCCGGAGTGACCTCGCTCCTCCCGCCTTCCACCCCCACTCCCCCCTCCATCGTTGGTACTATGGCAGACTCTACGGAAGTTGGCACTGCGGCAGCTCCATTGAAACTTTCATCGTTTGCCAGCGGAGAGGTGTTAGCTTGGTTTCAGCGCGCAGAAGTCCAGTTTCGCATCAAGGGCTTGACTCGCTCAACCACCAAAGCAGATTATGTTCTCGCGGCGATACCGGAGGACACCTTCTTGGAAATATCCGACTGGGTTTGTGAACAAGAAGACACCCCAATAGCATATGACACCCTCAAAACATATCTTCTGCAACAGTACTCGCCGGAGCCAGCCGCCCGTATAGCAAAACTTTTTCAGCTCTCGCAACAACCGTTTCGGGACCGAAGGGCTTCGCTTGCCCTCAGGGAAATGACCAGTATCGCTCGCCTGCAACCTGCCGCAGACGGCTCTCCTCGTGAGGTAAACCTACTTCGTGCCCTTTGGATATGCCGTCTGCCCGGACCTATACGCGCTGCCATACCCGATGTCGATAGTTTACCCATAAAGGACTTGATGACCAAAGCTGACGCCCTTATGGACAGCCACTTCAAGACCTCCATCAACGCCTCCACCCCTGACGAAGAGGACGCCTATTCAACGTCAAACAAAGCTGACGTGAATGCCGTAGGACATACACGCCTACCCCGTGACGTGCCGAAGCGGCGACAAACCCCGCTGCCAATGGAATGGTTGAACGTTTTCATCGCACCCTCAAAGCAGCTTTGATGTCCCGCTGCAAGGATTCAAACTGGTTTACTCAGCTTCCCTGGGTCCTCCTGGGACTAAGAACCACTCCTAAAGACGCCCCTCGATGTCTCTGTAGCTGAAATGGTGTATGGCGACATGTTGGTCGTCCCTGGCGAATTTTTTCCTTCTACAACCTCCTCCGACGATCTCCAGCGCATACGTCACGTCGTGGGAAAATTTACTCCATGCCCCCAGACGTACAAGCCCCCACCAAAGCATCATATATCGACAGACTTGCGCTCTGCAAAGCACGTCTTCCTGTCCAACGACACTAGCAAGCCACCGCTAACGACCCCTTACACGGGCCCTTTCCTTATGATACGGCGCAGGTCGAAAGCATTCCTACTAAACATTTGTGACAAAGAAGACTGAGTCTCTATTGATCGTCTAAAACCTGCTTATCTCCTGCCAGATGACCCGCCTACAGTTCGCCTCTCTAGATCAAGGCACCTTATTTAACATGTACAGTATGTCATTTTTAGGGGGGGGAGCCATGTACCAACCGTGTGTCACAAAATCGTATATAGTTCATTTTGTGTATATATTATGCTTGTACCTTCGCTCTTCCCTCGCACTAAAATGAATCAGATTAAACATGTCTGCTTTTTTCCTCTGTAACAGTGTCTGTTTTTCAAACATGAAATTTCTTGTTGCTTTGAGCTTTTGTATATAAAGGAGACTGTTCTATAATAAATTTACTCAGTTGCTTGCATCCTGCCTTTGATTTACAACCTTCTCTCGGCCCGTTACACCATCCTTGTGAGAAAGGGATAGTGGATTGGGGGAAATTAGAGATCTTCCTACTGAGTAATCAGCAGCTATTGTCTGGAACTGTATGGTCCTTGCTTGATGAAGAGAGGCTTGGGCACTGATCATATGTATATATGGTTAGTTTCTAGGACATTATCCTGTCTCTGGGGCATTTTCCTGTCTCTTGCCTATGCCATTTATGAGTGATCTTAAAACCAATCATATGTTCGCAAAAAGAACCAATAGCCGGTCCCTTTGGCTATCTTTATAGCTGCTTTAAGCATATTTTAGTTTATCTTTTCATATGTTTAGGGAATCCGTATCAGACATATATACTTGATCAAAGACGTTACTGATGGACTGTCCCACATGATCATTTGCAAGTAAAATATCTACTTCGAGTTGAGCGGTGGCGTCTTCAGGTCCTTTTATTTATATAGAGGGTCGATGAACTCCATCGCTGTTCGAAGGGAGTAGGGATTGGTTGTGTAAGGACTCGACGTATCATTAGGGAACTCGCTATTCTGTAGGTGGAAGATGTCATCTTAAAGATGATGATCATCCGCAGAATACCTGTCCATTGAGATTTAAAAGACTTTGGTAAGAAACCTTTTATTTAACCCATGTAAGCATAAGAGGGACCACACGCCAAATAGAATACATTCGTAGATAGCTGTTTACAAAAGGAATTATTCGATTTATTAAAGATTGATATAGGACATTGTCATCGCAGAAATGGCATATCATTGGTTAACGTAGTTCAGATTCGGGAGAAGATTGATGGTATCCTAATTGACACTTCCAATTTCTAACGCCTGACAGACGATCCCCTAAAACGGATATCAAGAGGAAGATATCAAGCCTTGTGACTAGAGCCAACAGCTAGGAAGGTACATCAAAATCTCTCTCTCTCTCTCTCTCTCTCTCTCTCTCTCTCTCATATATATATATATATATATATATATTCTGTCACACCGAGTGGTATTACCAAACGTATGACTATTTAGTCTCCCTCAATCTCTCGGGTAGGAGGAAGAGGGAATATACATAGCTTGGTGAGAGGGGGTACCACGAGAGGTACACTTGGAAACCACACTCTCCCACAAATTGCCAAAACTGTCGCATTGTAGTTAGGAAAAGGGAGGGAGCAGGAAGGGTCGAATCTGCGTGTGTGTGCATATCTATCTAAACACGCACACACAAATATTACAGTAAATGCAAAGAACTAATAGATTTAAAGTTTGAGCTGACCATATGTTTACTGAAAGAGCATAATAAAAGAATTAACATCTTGTTACATGTTCTCGTATTTACCCAGATTATTTAAGAGAAGGAGAAACTGCATCTAATTCGTGACTTTTAAGGCAGATTTCATTACATTTCATTCAGAAATATAATTTCTATGTTAATTTTATTCCTCCTGCTTTCAATAACCACAAGAAAAATAATGGTAATGGTCCTTATTATTACTTGCTAAGCTACAACCTTACTATGAGATTCTGGGCCTCTGTAACACGGTTTTTTCGCAATAATTTTTTATCTATGAATTTCATAAATATAACGCTTATTCAGAATGCACATTATATCTACACATAAATTTTGACTATATTCTGCATTACGTAGGTTGAATAAATTTGGTAATTATAATGTAAAAGTGACGTTTTTGGAAGACGGGCCAACTTACTCAGAGAAAAGGTTTCGAACGCACTCGTTACGTAACTTATGACGGCATTTCTTCCCTCTTTCTCGATCGTTGATTGGCTATACGTAACGAAGGCTATACCTCTGCCAACAATGACACAAAAGTTTAAATAAAAGCAAAGCAGTACACCTTTATGAACTCTGAAACCTCTCCACTGATAATTTTCATAATGGACAAACCAACAAAATATGTTAATAAATACAAAAAAACTTCGATTATTAGTCTAACTCCCAAAATAAGTTTCCTAAGAAATTACAGTGTACTTTATAGGTCACAATCAGATTGACAAGGTATAGGGAATAGTTGGTAATTTTCAAAAACGTAGTAGACAAGCTTGATTTGATAACTGCTATATCCAATCTCAAGCAATTTTTATTTATTGTCTATCTACCTACCTATTTACTGTAAAAAAAAAAAAAAAAAAAAAAAAATAGCCGACCGTATTTTGGCTTTAAACCTTCACCAATAATTATCGTCAGAATGATGACTTCATGAGGCTCCACCCATTTTGGCTATCATGGGCATTGTTGGATCCGAAAATTTAAATTCTGGCTATAAAAACTCAATTCTTGAATAATTGTAAGAAGTGCTAAATGATCCTCAAGGATCCCAGCAGTTGGCCTGAACGTTTAATTCATAGTATACTACTGTTGCGGCACTACTGCTACAGTAGTATTACTACGCTAGCACAGATACCCCACCCACATTTATGTATCGTTCCGCCATTCATAAAGTCTTTGTCATGTTTTTTTCACTGTTTAATAACCCATGCCCTCCTCAGAAATTGAGTTAAACATTAGATGATAGGGTATTTCATTAAGCTGACAAATTATGGCAACTGAGTATGTTATTGCCGATGTTGAAGCTAAAGATAAAGTATGGTATCATTCCTTCATTGCATTATCATCTTTACTACTATTTGTTTTGCTACATGTAGTAATTATTTTAAAGGATAAATGAATTATGTTCACTTTAATTATATAAATTCCCATTAGATGTACAAATAGAACTCCTAAAACTATTAAAGATTTATTTACAAAATGCAGTCATGCCCAAAACATAGCCAACAGGGTCGTACGGCCTAAGAAGAAGAAAAAAAATATTACCGGATGATCCGTTGGTCTGATGGAGATTTTAGCACCAAATTCTTACTTTAACAAAAATAATTATATAAAGACTGTCTACAAATGTTCAAAAGCCTGAATGACATTACAAGTATTATAATCATGTTACGCAAAATATAAATCAGACCATAAACATTGGATTTAAACTAGAAACTGAATAACTACCTATTCAGGCTATGGTAAATATGGCCATGGGCTTTCTCTTGACTGTATAAAGTTGCAAGTAGTAAGACAAATACAGTTTTGCAACCACGGGGGCAATTCCAAATCCTGTTAGCCATTCTTGACTGTTATGGGTTTCAGAGCCGATGGAACAAGGTGAATGGGTGTCTAGTGGATGGGCGGGGCAAAATTTTGTCAAAAGGTGTTTACATTGCTTACGTAATGAATGTTTTCGACTCTTGGCTCGTTATCACTGGCCATGGCGTCGGCTAGATCATTTTACCCTATAAAAATTGAAACTATCGGGTTTAGGTTATTGATAATGCTGACAAAATTTGTGTGTGGTTGTAAAATATACATATGTCAACTTCAACACTATAACACTACCCAAGACTAGAGAATAATGGTTTGATTTTGGAGTGTCCTTCTCCTAGAAGAGCTGTTTACCATAGCTTAAAAAGTCTCTTCTACCCTTGGCAAGAGGAAAGTGGCCGCTGAACAATTACAGTGCTGTAGTTAACCCCTTGGGTGAAGACGAATTGCTTGGTAATCTCAGTGTTGCCAGGTGTATGAGGACAGAAGAAAATATGTAAAGATTAGGCCAGATTATTTGGTGTATGTATAGGCAAAGGGAAAATGAACCGAAACCAGAGAGAAAGATCCAATGTAGTACTGTCTGGCAAGTCAAAAGACGCCATAACTCTCCAGTGGTAGTATCTCAACGGGTGGCTGGTGCCTTGGCTAACCTACTACCTAATAATTCATTGTTCCACCTCGCATGCATCACTTCCATAACACTCTGGCAAAAATAAAATCTTTCCATCTCTCGCTGTAGGAAATCCATTTATCTGAGAGAAAATTAATCATGGAATTAGGAATGGAACCCAGGTAGGAAAATGATTGCGAGCGAACATGTCTCGCCTTGCTAACGGCTTTGGGTGCAACGGAGCGTCAGCAAGTGAAACTCTATAAATGCAATATTTTCCAACCAATAACCTTTAGGAAGTCGGCAACTTTTATGAGGAATCCCAACTACTTCGTTATCGAACTTCTTAGAGCAAATAACGCCACTTTCCCCTTAGCATCTTGTGGAAAGAAAAGTGAGGTTTGGGATAAGATATATCCTAAAGAGGATAAGTTTTAGGATCACTTGATATGAATACCCGACAACTAGGAATTTTTATGGAAACATCTTTGGCGGTCGTTGGAGCAAACAACATATCCTTATTAGCATATCGGGAGGCGATATTGGGTTATGTCAGACCGGGAGGAAGCGTCCGCTGATGTTATTAATTAGTTTCACAAATTAGGGCAACGTCTTTTATTCCGTGTTCTTGTAATGAGTATTTGTGATCATTTTCCTTTCGTGCATTTCAAGTAGTTCGTAACGTACTAACTAATCGGTTCTGAATCTGCGACCTCCTTTAACTCTTGATTCGATCCCATCTGCGATATAATTAGTTTGATAATCAGGATATAACTTTTTGGAAAGATTATGATTAACCGGAAGAGGAAAGCCGTTGTGATCAGTTCACTTGAACAAGGAAAGAAAATAAACGTCAGCATTTGCAAGGGAAGCAGTTGGGGTTATTGATGTTTATTAACATGGTGCTAGTGATGGTTTCTCTCTTTCTCTCTCTCTCTCTCTCTCTCTCTCCTCTCTCTCTCTCTCTCTCTCTCTCTCTCTCTCATTGTATATATATATATATATATATATGTATATGTATATATATATATATATATATATTTGTATAATTGTATGCTTATGAATGTGAACACACTAATATATATATATATATATATATGTGTGTGTGTGTGTGTGTGTATATATATATATATATATATACACTCGTATATACAGTATGTGTGTATGTACAGGTTTGTTACATTTGCCGCGATTTGGAGGGCGCACTTACTATTTGCATGCAAACCCAACAGTGAAAATTTTGGACATTTATCTCTTCAGAATACAAATGGTAAAGACAGGGGCTGGAGTTTCTCTAAAGAACTTTCAAAGAACTCGAACACTTATTTACAACTTTCCAGTTTGCACTATTTCGGAATGTTTTTTTTTTTTTTTTTTTGGGGGGGGGGAAATAAAGACGACAGGAAATTATATAGATATGTCTGTTTCACTCGTTTAAAAATTGGCTGACTTATCGATTTTTCATATTTGTCTGATATACAAAGTGTGACGATGGAATGTGATTCCGATACATTTCATGAGTAAACTTACTCAAGATGAATTGAAGTGTTAGCGTTAAATAGTCTCTCATTTCGGGATAACAGGTGTAAGGTGAATCTCCAGAATCCGGTTATGGTACCGAAATGTTTTCTTGGTTTTCCATCATTTAAAGATTGAATAAAAAAAATGTCAGAAATAATCCAATATGTAAAGTTTAAAAGAAAAAATAACTGTTCTATTAGATGCTTAATTAAGTATCTTTTTCAGTAACAATGCCAAAGTATTATTAACATGTTTGCTCTCCGAAACAGGATACTGCGAATGAATTACTAATGTTTCAATATTATTAAGTAAAGCTGTAAGAATTAAGTAAGCACAAAGAAAATTGTACTTGAAACATGCCAACAATTTCTTAAATATTCCCATTAACAGCACAAACGAGAACCAAAACAATCACATAAAAAACAAGGTTTATTACAGAAATCAAGCGAACTGATTCTAGGCCCTTTGCTATAGTTCACATACAGAGCACAATTTCATCATATCGTTGTTTGCAAATGGACAAGCAATCAACTAAAGTTCAAAACACAAACAATTTAAGGATGTTACCAGATGCCTTCTGGGTAATTACAATATGACCGTGTTATCATGACGTTACATCCCCTTGAATTTCTGTTGGGGTAAGGACGATGGTTCGAGTGGGGCTATACTTACATGGGAATATATGGGTCTAGGAGGAGCCGTTGCAGAGATATATGGATAAGGCAAGGCTGAATTTGCAGGAATAATTCCCTCTGGAGGGCTTACGTCCTGAGATATTTTTCTCTAGCCGTTTTATTAGTATTTATGCTTCTTGTGTGTTATTTCTAGAATTGGGGTTGCCTTTGCATGTTCGTTCCAGCAATTTACTTTTTTCCTACTACCATTGAGCTCTGGTAGCACTAAAAAATGTAAGTCCTTTTATTACAAGTGTAAAGAATATTAAAGTTTTTCCATTCAAATCTTTCTATAACTAAGAACAATTAATTGTTAGAAACTTGAATAAGAAAACTCTCTCTCTCTCTCTCTCTCTCTCTCTCTCTCTCTCTCTCTCTCTCTCTCTCTCCTATCACAATGCATTTAAAAAAAGTAGTTCTCATGTATGAAATAAAGAACAGTACGTAAAGCTATGAAAGAGAATTTATGTCCCGAGTAGCCATTATAGGAGTCTTAACTACCGTTGCCGCCATGGTGAAGAAGGGGAGGAGGGCGCCCTTCCAAAGATTCTAAAGTCAGGAAAGTAGAAACCCTTAAAGTGACTTAAGTCATCTGCTCACAGCGTTGTAACAAAACCAGTTTGACCTATAATCCCTAAGATAAGCCTCCGAAGGGGATCAGTGATGCCTCATGTGGAGCACTGTGGGCATTGTCTGTGCAGTTGTGTAGCCTGGATTCGCTGTAGTTAGTTTTAACCTTTTACTTTACCTCTGTTTCTTCTTTTCTTCCATCTACCTACTATTTTATTTAACTTTTACTTCTTAGTCAACTGTGGCGTTTCCTCCCAGTTGTTGTTTGGCGATGAATAACATCCTCGGCCCCAGTGCTTTGTCATACGGCCCAAATTCGATAGATCCAAATGCTAAAATAAGCAGTAGGTTATAACTTGAGATAAAAATCCAATGACAAAATATTTATAAAACGTGATGAAAATGAGAAGTATAAGAACTTTGATCACTCGTTCTCTTGAACATTAAATGAAATATTAATATATAAGGGTCGGTATCATAAATTATATAGTCACGG
>NC_090728.1:111989670-112002170 GCF_036898095.1 Palaemon carinicauda | reverse complement strand
CGCTCCTCCCAGCCTGACGAGGGATTTAGCCGAGTTTGACTGGTACTGCTAGGATGCCACAGCCCACCCTCCCCCGTTCCACCACAAATGAAGTTTCATACACTGAATCCCCTACTGTTGCTACCTCCTCAGACACCGAGGCGGCCGGAGGAAGCAGAAGGGCTTACCGGAACTGCATCACAATTGCTCGCTTTTCATTCCTATTTCTGGCACACTCTCTTGCTTCTCTCATATCTATCCTCCTATCACCCAGAGCTTTCTTTACTCCATCCATCCACCCAAGCAATTGGCCTTCCTCTTGTACTTCTCCTATCAACTCTTGCACTCCTCACCTTCTTTAGCACACAGCCCCTTTTCATTCTCTCAACATGGCTAAACCACCTCAACACATTCATATCCACTCTAGCTGCTAACTCATTTCTTATACCCGTTCTCATCCTCGCTACTTCGTTCCTAAACCTATCTAATCGAGATAAACCAGCCATACTCCTCAGATTCTTCATATCAAACACATTTAATATCTGTCGCTCCTTCACTTTCATTCCCCACAAGTTCGATCCATACTTCACAGTTGGTACAATCCCTCTCATACAGAACTCATACAGAATTCTTTACATTCCACTCCACCATTTGCTGCAACAACAGACCCCAAGTACTTAAACTGATGTACTTCCTCAAGTAACTCTCTATTCAACCTGACAATCAACCTTGCACCACCCTCCATTCTCGTGCATCTCATAACCTTACTCTCCCCCTAATTGACTTTTAACTTCCTTCTCTCACATACCTTTCCAAACTCTGTCACTAATCGACCAAGCTTCTCTTCCCCGTCTGCAACCAGTATAGTTTCATCCGCAAACAACAACTGATTTACCTACCATTCATGATCACTCTTCTATCAGTTTCAATCCTCGACCAAGCACTTGAGCATTCACTTCTCTCGCCACTCCATCAACAAACAAATTGAACAACCATGGCGACATCACACATCCTTGTCGCAGCCCCCACTCTCACTAGAAACCACATGCTTTACTGCCTATTCAGAAACTCTTCACTGTTTGCAACAACCTTCCACCAATTCCATATAACATTCCACATCGCTTCCCTATCAACTCTATCATATGCTTTCTCCAAATCCATAAATGCAACATACCACTCCTTGCCTTATGTTAAATATATCTCTCATATCTGCCTAACTGTAAAAATCTAATTCATACATCCCCTACCTCTTCTAAAACCACCCTGTACTTCTAAGATTGCAATGATAATAATAATGAATATAGAAATGATAATAATAATAATAATAATAATAATAATAATAATAATAATAATAATAATAATAATAATAATAATAATAATAATAATAATAATAATTAAAAGTTGTAAATCGCTCCTATCGTAATTCACATTTGTCGATAACGCACATCAAATAACCTCTTTCTGTTTCCTCGAAAGATTGTTGATAACATTTTAATGCAATGTGTTTACTCATTGAATATCTAATTGATATATTATAGAGCCACTAAAATGTATGAAAAGCAGCGCTTCTTGTTATTGATAAGGATAATAAATATTCTCGCTAGCTTAGTTTACTGGATAACAGATAACTAAAGTTAT
Source organism: Palaemon carinicauda (assembly GCF_036898095.1). Lineage (NCBI taxonomy): Eukaryota > Metazoa > Arthropoda > Malacostraca > Decapoda > Palaemonidae > Palaemon > Palaemon carinicauda. The sequence goes on along the minus strand of NC_090728.1, from coordinate 112,000,553 downwards.
ATGTAACTTTATAGCAAACGTTTTTGTAAACTTGAATGTTAAACGGAATTATAGTGTCTTACCTTTGTTTATTAGTATATGTATATATGTATTTATTGAAGTAATGAGGACTTTTCTCTTAAACTATTAAAATAACTAGTTAAATTAACTTTATATGCTTGGTACCATCTAAGTCCTGCTTGCTTACTACGAGCTAAGTAATTAGCTAACAAGCCTTCTAATCAAGCCATTTTCTCTTTACTTGGGAGGTTCATGGATATACCCAAGTCAGTCTGGCCTAGCATACCATACCGTCCATATCTTCACTGGCAGTATTACAGCACGAAGATTTGAGCTGCTAGATTCGTGCTACAAGATTTTTTTCATTGAATTTGTGCTGTGCTGCTATTTTACCGTACCATGTTTGGGTTGAGAGATTCAAGTGTTTCCGCATTGACGAAGTTATTCAACATGAACTAACTTCCCTTAATTTGGATTCTGAGCTTCCTTCGGCATGAAACTTTAGACTTCGAGGGCATTCGACTCTTCTCATAGCTTGCATGGATAAAGGTGAGAACCAGGCATTGTTAGGGGTTTCGTAATGTTTTATGGTAATCATTATCCGTTGCCTTAAGCCTTCAAAGCACCAATATTAAAATAAATTCCTTCCTCTCTGATATATATATATATATATATATATAAATATATATATATATATATATATATATGTGTGTGTGTGTATATGTATGTGTGTGTATATGTATGTATGTGTATATGTATATATATATATATATATATATGTGTGTGTATATGTATGTATGTGTATATGTATGTATGTGTATATGTATATATATATATATATATATATATTGTGTACTATTAAACTAATTTTGATACTTGTACAATACTTTCACTTGGGTATAATTGGTGAAGCTAGGTCGTCCTGGGTTATCATCCTGCGTTCATCTTTCTTATTTATATTATTGGTAAGACTTTATATTAGATTTAATTCGAAGGGTGAATGTTATAGTGAATACATTATACAAAATTATATTGCTTATATTTATAGCTTCAGGACAGTGTTTGATGTCGGAATGTATTTCATTTTCCAGGATATCCTTTATCCATATGTTAAATTGAAGTGGCTTAGTCCGAGGATAAATTCCCTGTTTCTTACATTGGCGAGCACTTCCAACATTATCGGTAATGGCTTATTAGGTTTATAGAGATCATATATGCAATTTACGATTTATTCATATACTTTGTTCAAATTGAATTTATATAATTTCCTTTCTTTTATTATATTTTGATATATTCCTTTTTGTTGTTTATACAGGTGAGGTTGGAAAAGCTGAAAGTAGTTTGGAAATTACCCCTAGATATAACCACCTTCAAGCAATCGAAATAGACAATTTATAGCATTTTTATTTTTCTGAAATGTTTATAATAAATTTGGTGAATTGTTTTGAAGAGTTTTCCTAATTACCATTGGAGAATGTTCAAATTTCAGCTTATGGCGCCCAACGTGGGGCTTTGACGGAGACTGCTGAATTTGCCGGAGTAAAATTCTTGTGTTTGAGGGTTGCTCAGAGTCCAGTAATTAATTTTCTTTCCTAGCTCGTTATATTTGTTAAATATGAATAAGTTACAGGTATTTGTAGGTCAGCGGAAGACGATTAGGAAAAAGGTCACTGAATGTTTTGATAATGTTAATAATTATGATTCCTTTATTCTTTCTGAGCGTTTGTCTGAGAGAGTGTATTCTCTTACACTACAAGGAGTAATTGAGGTTGATTTGGAAAATGAATTAAATTCATGTCAAGATTATTTGGATAAAATTGGAAGGTTATTGCCCTTGCTTGATGTTTCTGAAAATCCTCGTTCTAATGTAACTGATACTGCTAGAAGCTTGCTTAAGCAGCCCACAGCTCCTCTTCCAAAATTTAGTAGTAGAGAAGGGGAAGATTTTTTAAGGTTCATAACCGAGTTTGAAAACACAACCAGTGCATTGTTGCTTTTACTAAAACAGCAAATAGATGGTAGGGCTAAGTATTTGTTGTATAGCTTAGAAGCTGATAAGCAATCTTGTAAAGATGCCAAGGAGTTGTTGGTTTCAGCTTTTGCTTCTAAAGAAGCTAGAATAAATTCTACCATCCAGAAAATTGTTGAATCTTAAGCTTGGAGAGAAGGATGATCCTTTCATATATATATCAAATCTGAGAACTATTTGTGAGGCTGTTAGGACGTTAAAAATTGATGCTAATGATTTTACAAGGTTTTTTGCTTGGCGTGGTATTAATGATAATTTCAAGAGTCACTTGGTTCAAATCACCACGAAAACTCACCCCTCTTTGGATGATATTCTCGATAATTTTTTTAATGCTAGTGAGAGGTACGAAAGTACTAAAGGAAAAACTTCTCAAGAGATTAAGTTTCGAAATAAGTTCAGAAATGCTCCTGTTAAAGACAGTACTGATAGTTTGGCCGTTAAAACTAAAGTAATGGAAAGTAAATCTTCTGTACCAAACTGTCTCCTTTGTAGTAGAAGTGATAGTAAGGAAACTAATCATTATGTTAATAAATGTCAGAAATTCTCTACTCCTGCAGAAAAAGTTCACATAATTGAGTCTTTCGGAGGTTGTGTAAAATGTGGAATGTTAAACCATATGTCTAGCGAGTGTAGGTTTAGGTTTAAAAAGTGTTGCATAAATTGTAATGGTTATCACATGAGTTACCTTTGTGTGTCAGAATCTGCAAGGGATGGATCAGAATCTGCAAGGGATGGACCATCTCGTACTAATAAACATAATTCTAATACCAAACAGGAGGCTAGCAGTGGAGTTGCTGTAACACAACCAGTACTCGACGAATTCCATATTGCCCACATTTACTTTTTCTCTTGAGGGCAATGATAGTGTCTATAGGGGTTTGAAGGACAGTGGTTCTCAAAGTACATTTGTGTCTGCTAGATTAGCAAATTCACGAAAGTTTAAAATTGTTCACTCAAACATTGAGCTCACTGTCAAGTGATTTAATGAGAGTGAAAAGTACTGTACTAAAGTTATTAAGATGTCTCTTAGGATTGGAGATTCAGTGGAGCATATTTCGGCAATTGTGGTTCCGGAGATAAGCATTAATTTGGAGTTACCCTTTCTGGGTGAACTTGTTGAAGCTGTGCACAGTAAAGGGTTAGTTCTTGCTGATAAGTTGTTGAATAGTAATTTGAGGAAAATTGATAATGTGCATCTTTTGCTGGGCACAGATTCTTTCAGTTGCTTAACGGGGAAAGAGATAATGATTGGTAATGTGAGTCCCTCTGTGTACATTGAATCTAAGGTAGGAATAATGCTCACTGGTAATATTGAAGCTTTGCTTGCCAATTTCAGAGGTACAGATGGGGGATTGGGAGCTTGTTTATCAGTAAGTAAGGAAGCTAATTGTTCAAATATCCATGTTTATAGCAATTCTTTTTTCTTGGCAATAGTGTTGATATTTTGGAAGAAAATTGCCTATCAGGGTTTACTACTAATACATTTTTTTTCAGTCCTTAATGATAAGGGTGATATTTTGGAGGGACAATTGCAGCGTGCCACTGATCAAATTCTCGAATCTGAGTGCAAATATTTCTTGAATTATGATCAAACGAATTATTGTGAAACTAATACAGACCTTGACGAAAAGTTAACTGAATTTACTTTTAAAACAGATTATTAGAAGATCTGACGGAAGGATAGAAGTTCCTTTGTCATGGAATACCAAAGTGTCTCATTTACTTTCTAAAAATGAGGTGTTATCTAAGCTCATACTTAAGTCAAACCTTAAGAAGCTCAGGAAGAATGAAGGTCATTTACAATTAGTTGATCAAACTTTTAAAGAGCAGATCAAGTTGGGTATCATTGAGCCAATATATGATTTAGAGGTTTACAAGGCTGAACATCCCTACTTCTCTTTTTTGCCTCGTATGCCTATTTTTAAGCCAGACAGAGTCGAGTAAATGTAGGGTAGTGTTTTTGTCTAATCTCTAGGAATCTTCTAAAAGCACATCTTTATCACATAACCAGTGTATGTTTTCAGGACTTATTTTGAATCAGAAATTGTCATAATCTTTCCTTAATTTACGGTTCGATAAGAATTTGTTAGTTTTTGATTTGCAGAAGGCGTTTAATATGCTTGCTTTAAGTGAAGCTGACCAAGCTAGATTACTGTTTTACTGGTACAAGAATGTTAGTAAGGGAGATTTTTCCTTGGTTGCATTCAAGAATGTTAGGCTTCCGTTTGGATTTAGATGCATCCCATTTTTACTTATATCTCTGTAAAACATATTAGTTGCACAAGCATCTGACCAGTCAATGTTGACTGAATTGAAGCATTCAATATATTCACTTATATATATGGATAATGGAGCTGTCACTTTCAATGATTCAGAGAGTTTATATTGGGCTTATAAACAGATTCCATGTATTTTTGAGCCATACAATTTCAAGGTTCAACAGATTGTCACTAATGATAGGGATTTACAGGATGTAATTGATGTAGAGAATAAAGTAGTCACTCCTGAAATAAATAAACTGTTCGGTCTAACATGGGATAGGTACTCTGATGATATATTTACAAAGCCCATTAATCTAAATGCTGAAGCTAAGACTAAAAGGTCCATATTGCAAACTATTGCTTCCCAGTTCGATATCTTTGGATTTAATATGCCATTATTTAACACGTGTAGATTATTTATGCATAAATAACAGTGTCGTAAGAAACTTAGATGGGATCAAATACTATCTCAGGAGTTGCAGAAGGAATGGCAAAATATTTCAAAGCAGTGTAACAGAGCAGCACCTTTACGTATTTCTAGATCTGTTGGTCCTCGTAATGGTGAATATAGTATTGTGTTTACGGATGCCCGTCGTGATATGTATGGATGTGTCCTTTATTTGCTTCATAATGAAACTATTAAGCTTAGCTTTGTTCATGCCAAGAATAGACTAGTTAATAAACAGCTAGATGGCAAGTCGATACCAGCCCTTGAGTTAAATGCAATAAGTTTAGGAGTAGAATGTGCTATGGAAATTTTCAGTGACTTGTCTGGGTCACATTGCATGAAGCTTCTACAGATTGTGAATATGACTTTATATACAGATTCCATTTGTGCTTTACATTGGCTTAAATGCATCTTCATCTAAACTAGATAAAATGAATCTACACACAACATTTGTTCGCAACAGGATTCATAATATTCAGAGAAAGTGTGAAATGTTTCCTTTTAAATTTGTTTCTGGTAAGGCAAATCCTGCAGATTTGGTGAAAAGATGTGTGTCGTATAATCAGCTTATGAATTCAAATTATTTTTCAGGACCTAGTTTGGATGAATCCAATATTCCAGAGCTATCAGTCACAATACCAGCATTTGAAATTGGCGAAGAGAGCAATTGTTCCCATGGTCTTTCTGTGCTTTTGTCCAGTGCGGAGCCTCTCATTGATATTAACAAGTTTTCCAGTTTTAGGAGACTAGTGCTAGTATATCGGAGAGTTTTGATGTGTGTCCAGAAATGGAAAGTTAGAGCAGGGTTGAAGCGTGATAATGATGATTCTAGTACTCCCTACTTTGCTCAAGCCATTAATTTATTGATATCTTGTGAGCAGAAGAAATATTTTCCTGACGTTTTTGAATATTTCAGACAAGTTAATGTGCCTATTAAAGACATTCCTTCTTTTGTGACCAGGTTTAACATATTTTTTGATGAGCAAGGTTTGCTTAGAGTAAGAAGTAAATTTAAGAAGTGGTATTTAAACAAAGATAACAAGTTTCCCATTCTACTGCCTAATGATAGTTATCTCACAAGACTTATTATAATGAATGCTCATGATAAATTACTTCATTCTGGTAGTTATGCCGTATTGACCGAATTAAGAAGAAATTATTTCATACCCAAACATTTTTCTACTGTTAAGAAAGCTTTGAAGCAGTGTATTCATTGTCGTCGGTTCAATAGTCGTAACATTAAACTTAATCAGAATTCCTATAGAGATTTCCGTTGTAATCCACCTAATGTACCTTTTGCCAATATATTTATCGATTATCTTGGTCCATTTTCAGTTAAAATTAGTGGTGGGACACATAAAGTATGGTTATTATGTTTGACTTGTACTTGGTCTAGAGCAATTAATATGAAGATAGTTAAAAGTTTAAATGTAAGTGAATTTTTAAGAGCTTTTCAGATGCATTGCTTGGAGTATGGGATCCCTCAGTTGTGCAATTAGTGATCAGGGATCGCAGCTTGTAGCCGGAGCTAATATTATTACCTCATTTATCAGGGATCCAGAAACTTTGCTTTATTTTGAAGATAATAATGTTGCCCCTCTTTCCTTTCAACAATATTCCAAAGGTGCTAGTCAGTTGGGATCTATGGTTGAGGTGTGCGTTAAAATGGTAAAAAGGTAAATTTTGGGAGCAATAAAGAATAACATTTTATCCTATTCGGATTTTGAATTTTTAGTATGTAATGTGATCCATCTCGCTAATAGACGTCCCATAGCTTTTAAGGAAGTTGTTAGAAATGATAGTAAAGATTCTCTTCTTGAACCAATTACCCCTGAACATTTGATCCGAATTTGATTCCTGAATTGCAGAGCATTCCACAGGATCCAGATTTTGATTCCCGAGACATAGAGAGGAGTTACCAGGGGTTGTGCAAGGTTAAAGAAAATCTTAATAATATTTATCATAACGAGTTTTTAGGTAATTTATTATATCGAACTATTGACCGAAAGGACAGGTATCGTCCGGTTTCTCATGCATTGATAAAGCCAGGAGATGTAGTTCTTGTGAAGGAGGAACATACTAAAAGGAGTAATTATCCCCTAGGATTAGTTCGCGAAGTTGTAAGTAATGATTTGGGAGAGGTGACCCAAGTAACTGTACTGAAAGGGAAAACTAAAAAGATTACTAAATTACAAGTAAGTCAAATAATTCCTTTCCTTGAGAGTAATACTACTGATGATATAGTTTGTATTACTGATACTAAGAATGTTCCTGGTGCTGTTAGAAAGAAAATTTCCTCGCGGCCTAAAAGAAAAGCTGCAACGATAAGTGAGGAAAGAACAAGAAAAATGTTGCTCTAATTTCATATGTTCATTTACAGCGATGAAGATTTTTTACCTTTGAAAAATCTTGATCCGCTTCCGTGGACTAAACGGAAATTAAAGTTTCTCTTACCTTTGTTTATTAGTATATGTATATATGTATTTATTGAAGTAAGGAGGACTTTTCTCTTAAACTATTAAAATAACTAGTTAAATTACATTTATATGCTTGGTACCATCTAAGTCCTGCTTGCTTACTACGAGACAAGTAATTAGCTAACAAGCCTTCTAATCACGCCATTTTCTCTTTACTTGGGAGGTTCATGGATATACCCAAGTCAGTCTGGCCTAGCATACCATACCGTCCATATCTTCACTGGCAGTATTTCGGCAGGAAGATTTGAGCTGCTAGATTCGTGCTACAAGATTTTTATCATTGAATTTGTGCTGTGCTGCTATTTTACCGTACCATGTTTGGGTTGAGAAATTCAAGCGTTTCCGCATTGACGAAGTTATTCAACATGAACTAACTTCCCTTAATTTGGATTCTGAGCTTCCTTCGGCATGAAACTTTAGACTTCGAGGGCATTCGACTCGTCTCATAGCTTGCATGGATAAAGGTGAGAACCAAGCGTTGTTAGGGGTTTTGTAATGTTTTATGGTAATCATTATCCGTTGCCTTAAGCCTTCAAAGCACCAATATTAAAATAAATTCCTTCCCTCTCTGATATATATATATATATATATATATATTGTACTATCAAACTAATTTTGATACTTGTACAATACTTTCACTTAGGTATAATGGGTGAAGCTAGGTCGTCCTGGGTTATCATCCTGCGTTCATCTTTCTTATTTATATTATTGGTAAGACTTTATATTAGATTTAATTCGAAGGGTGAATGTTATAGTGAATACATTATACAAAATTATATTGCTTATATTTATAGCTTCAGGACAGTGTTTGATGTCGGAATGTATTTCATTTTCCAGGATATCATTTATCCATATGTTAAATTGAAGTGGCTTAGTCCGAGGATAAATTCCCTGTTTCTTACATTGGCGAGCACTTCCAACATTATCGGTAATGGCTTATTAGGTTTATAGAGATCATATATGCAATTTACGATTTATTCATATACTTTGTTCAAATTGAATTTATATAATTTCCTTTCTTTTATTATATTTTGATATATTCCTTTTTGTTGTTTATACAGGTGAGGTTGGAAAAGCTGAAAGTAGTTTGGAAATTACCCCTAGATATAACCACCTTCAAGCAATCGAAATAGAAAATTTATAATATTTTTATTTTTCTGAAATGTTTATAATAAATTAGGTGAATTGTTTGAAGAGTTTTCCTAACTACCATTGTAGAATGTTCAAATTTCAGCTTAAATGTAGCGTCAAATAATTACTAAGATTATACAGTATGTCACTCTTTATAAGTACACGTAGAAAGATAAAATAAAAACTTAGACTTTTATTTATTTTTACTCTGCTAATGTTTTTATCGAATTCTGAATAACATGCTGTAAATTATAAAGGTTCCGATATTTTGAAATATTTTTCAAAGTAAAAGAAAATAATTTACTTTAATATATACATACATATATATACATATATATATACATATATATATATATATATATATATATACATATATATATATACATATATATACATATATATATATATATATATATATATATTATAAAACTGATATTCTAATGATATTTGATTTTAACTCTATCAGCTTTGCAGGTTAATTATTTATAAACGGTTCATCGTCATCGGATTATACTAAATGTATATAGAGAGAGAGAGAGAGAGAGAGAGAGAGAGAGAGAGAGAGAGAGAGAATCATGCAATGTGGTTCTAACTTTTAATCATAGCATGAACATTAAAGCTAATCTATAAGTGGAACAATATCAAAAATAGAAGAACAATCGAATGAATTTCGATCACTTCTGTACCTACGCTTGAGAACAATAAACCCAGTTTTACAAGATCTTGAATAATCCCTTCGTTAAGGTAGACCCATTCAACAATCAATATCGAGATCTCTTGCTGTAGGGTACACTCGGGCACACTATTCTATCTTGTGTCTTTTATTTTTGCTATTTTGATGTTTTTATAGTTTATATATGAAACATTTATTTGAATGTTATTATTGTTCTTAAACTTTTCTTGTAGTTTATTTCCTTATTTCCTTTCCTCACCTGGGTATTTTCCCTGTTGGAGCCCTTGGGCTTATAGCATTCAGCTTTTCCAACTGGGGTTGTAGCTTAGCAAGTAATAATAACAAAAATAATAATAATAATGATAATAATAATAATAATAATAATATCAGAGAACGATATTTATAAGAGTGTGTGACACTTGTCAATCGAACAACCATAAAGGTCATAACCCTTGCTACCAAACCATCTCCAGATGACCAATTGAACGCCAACCCCCCCCCCCCCACCCCCACCCCCTCTCCAACTCCGAAAGACAATCCTTTAATGGGAAGTGTTTTTCACCCATGATGGCCCACGCGATGATGGATGCTCTGATTGGCAATTATGTATTGGTTTTCAATTATTCGATTTTCTCTAAAGAATAAAATTTGAGGTTCTGAGGATTATAAAAGTTTGGCGTAATTTCTACCTATGCATTTTGAACACATTTTATGTGACTTTTTTATTCTTTGTTGTCCTCCTTTATTAATTATGTTTCCCCTAATTATAACATCCTTATTCCACTTGAGTTTGTACTTTGGATAATAACGACAATCAAAATAGAGACAATTATGTTAATGGGTATGTTAATAATGATGATAAATTATTTATCATCATTATTATCATTATTAATAATATTATCATATAACTAAATTTTGCTTTCAGTGTCTTCCCCCAAGAAACCTGTCATTGATTTTCTATCGAGAAACCTATATAAAGAAGAAATATAAAACCCTCACCTCTTCAACTACACCGCACATACCGAGTTGCTAAATCGCTGCAATTAAATGAGGAAAGGAAAAGGAGTAAAGGAGCAAAGATACTTTGATTGACCTCATTAATTCTTGAGGGACACTTTTTTGCTCAGAAATGCGCCACTCGCGTTTTCTTCCGGCACAATTATTCTTCAAACTAAATATCTCGGCTCTGAATGTGTGAATGTTTGCATTCACACCGCGGAACCCGAGAGTTGATGCATTTCTTTTTTAAATATAATAGAATATTTTCATTTTAAGGAACTTATTTCTTTTCATGGTTGGCACTAAAAATGAACGTAATTATATGGAATAATGAATATCTGGTTGACGTTTACTAAGAGATGTGAAATATGTTTTGCTTTATATCCAAACTCATTATTCGATGCTATATTTTTCTTACGATTTTCAAAAACAGGCTCAGCCGCTCAAATCACCTTTCTCCGTCTATTTCTTTTCTTGCACCTTTTTCCCCACCCTATATCCATCTTCACCACATCCATCCATCAATTATATAAGAATTCCCAAGAGATACCCATTTTTTATTCTTTAGCCGTATATATCAAGAGAAATTTCGACCAGAGATAGATATTCTTCAAAGCCCCAGAGGAAAGATGACCAACCATATGTAAAGTAGGAAATAGGATTCCAGGGGGCCTAACGTTATGGAAGTCGTAACAGTAATCCGGAAAAGGTAACTGGATTCGGAAATTTTAGGGAAAAAGGAAATTCGAGGGAAATTTTCAGCGCTTCAGCAATAAGATATGTTACTGCTCTATAGCAGTAGCATATAGGATGGGGGTACTAAGATTAACTGCCTTTGAGATAGATTGAACTACTTCTGGGAGTT
>NC_090728.1:111959546-111989170 GCF_036898095.1 Palaemon carinicauda | reverse complement strand
TCTCCATTCCTGTAGCAACTGAAAGATATTCTAGGCAGGAGAATCAGCACCCTTGCACACTATGCAACGGCATTGAAGTTGGGGATGAATACCATTATGTTTTAGTTTGTCCTGTGATTAGAGAAATAAGAGAGAGATACCTAAAGCCCTACTATTGTAGAAGACTTACCACTTTTAAATTCAGTCTGCTCCTCAATACAAGTAATGCTAGAGAGCTGAAAAGACTTGCAAGGTTTGTTAACCTTATAATGTCTTTATTTTAGATTTAATACTTTCTAGGATTTTCATTATTCTGGTATTATTTTTCAATGTATGTACTTTCCTTTGTCAGAATACCTTTTATGCTTTAATTATGTACTTACTGAATATATGTGTACATAAATATAGTTGTAATCTATTGGTCTCTTCTTTTTGTAGTTTTTGTGTAAAATATATATATTTGTGTAATTTTGTAATTCTCATACTCCGGAAGGGGTCGATAGAATAAAATTTGCCTTTGCCTTTGCCTTTGCCTTTGCCATCATCTCCTACTTCACGCTTTATCGTCTTCGGCCCTTTAGGTCTAGGTCTTCCAATTCATCTCATGCCTTATAGCCCAGTTAAACGTTTGGTGAACTACTCTCTGTTTGGGATTGCGAGAAGCATGCCTAAACCATCTCCATCTACCCCTCATCATGATTTCATCCACATATGGAACTCGAGTAGTCTCTTATAGTTTCATTTCTAATCCTGCCCTGCCATTCATCTCCCAATATTATTCTGAGGGCTTTGTTCTCAAATCTACTAAATCCGTTGGAGATTGTTATATTGTCATACCATGACTCATGTCCATACAGTATAACAGGTCTCACTTAACTGATGTATGACCTATTTTTTGCATGTAATTTCAGGCCGTTTGCTTTTCAAATTTTACTTAACCTAGTCATTGAAAGATTTACTTTTCTCAATCATTCACAAAACTTGTTGTGATTTTCACCAGTTTATTAAATCTGCCCGATGTACTGGGCGGATCGCAAGGCCTTGAAGAGGCGAGATTCCCAAAATCTTCCAGGAGTTAACTAAAATACGGCGACAAAATGTACAATTTTATTATAAAAATAAACTCTGATACAAGACAAACAACATCCTTAAGCATTCACAAGACTTAATGAAAAACAAGGCTGACTCTTGGTAATGTAACACGTGCTCTTCAAGCACAAAGTCCACACCGGACTCATTGACAAACTGAAAATAGTGCCAATTCGAATTCAATACACAACGAATCACACACCAAATATCCCTATTCTTATTTAACTCAGGATTCAGATCCCCAATCACAAGGATCTCTACATTAAACTACGATATAAAAACTACATGTCTTGCACACAAACTTATACTACAACCAACCTGGTACACGAGGTAGAGAGAAAAGAACAGATTAATAAATGACTTATCTTTAGGGGGGACGATGAAACAAAGAGGCCGAGTGAGGCTCAGCAGCTTCGAAGAAAAGTTCGTTTTCCCGCGTTAACTAAAGTTTCCTTAGCAATGTGGAGGGAAATCTTAGTTTATTTCTTTGCAAGGGGTTTGACAATGCCTTTTTATTTACTACAAGATCGCAAAACAGTTAAGGCTTTTCTTTAGACACAAGGGAAAGCTTAAGGCTTCGGCTGAGGGCCAGAATTTGTCCATATTCAATGACTTGGAAAGTCATTGACACTAAACACATACATAAGACATTTTTGTCATGTTGCCTCGATTTTACGTTAGATTCATCATTGATATATCATAAACAGACAATTTCCACAACACTCGCTCCTTCCCCACCAGGTGGTTAAGATTTAAGTTCCAATACAGTCGTGTAATAAACCTCAAGTCTTTCGCCCGCGAGATCCCCCAGCCTTCCCTCATTTGACGAAACGTTCTGAGGTCAAATGGCGGGACTTTCGAATGGCCAGTTCGAAAATTCCCGACATCCTCCACACCCAAAATAAGGGGCGTCAAAACGTTAGTTAATCAGGCAAGACTGGACTCGGAGGGGGAGTAATCACTCCTTAACTCTGTTCGGCTCGTTGCGTAGCGCTCCGCAACGACTCTAACAGCATACACAATGTTCATAAACAACAATGTTACCCCGGGGCAATTAGTTCACAGGTATACAAAAAACAATAAAAGTTTGTACCCAAATAGTAAATGCAATCATGTAAATGTAAAGGCAATTTAGTCAATGAGCCTAGAAATCAGTTTTCATATACATATATACGAACAGAAAGAAAAAATGCATTCACATACAGAATATAATTATGAAAAATTGAAAAAGCAATTAGGCAATGCGCCTAAAATATTCACTTTCAGCATATATATATACAACAGAGAAAAAATGTATTCATACACAGAATATAATCATGCATTTCCATCAGAAGGCAACCTTCCCTCTTACATCGATTAAATCACTTTTCACACTTCCACATGTGGGCTACCACCTTAGGGGAACAAGAGGGAGGAGCCTGGCTCTGTATAACGCTCGTTTCGTAAGTTCGAGAGACTATCCCGTCCCCGTTCCCCACACCTACGCACTTCCAATCTCCGTGGATTCATGCCACTTACAAACGTTCTCACTTCACCCTCCCTACCTACCAGGGAGGCACTCCCTCTCTCGCTGTTTGCAGCTACATTTCATAGACTGTCACCCTTTAGCAGACGATCCATCATTTCTCGTTGCTTCGCGGCAACCCTTCTCAATGGGCGTGCAGAATGTTTTTTAACGTTCGTCTGCTTCGATTCCTTTTCACCTTCACTGTTCGCACTGCACGTATTGTTCTCGTCATGAGTGTCACTGTCGAAGGTCTCTGTGGCCAGTTGTTGGGATGTCGCAGCCGGAGCCATTTCCTGGTTGTCCCCAGACGTCTCCACGATCCCTGGCATTCCGTCTGTCGAACTGTACACACCCTCTTTTCCATCGTCGTCGTCTCTGTCTCCATCATCCTCCACAGAGGGGGTAATTTCCAGGGGAACCAGATGGCTAACAGCTCGCTGTGACTCGACACCCTCAAACAACACTTTGGCCAAACGTACAACGCCGTCGTCGTCCGGATACGTTTCTACAACACGTCCAAGGGGCCACGTAGCTCTTCTTTGATGTTCTTGTCTTACCAACACGACGTCTCCAGGGTGCAGCTTGGAGGGTTCCCCGGACTGACAGTCGTGTCGGGCTCTCAGGGCACTCAAATATTCCTTTCTCCACCTCTCTCTGAATCTCTTCAAAGAGTCTGTTAGTTTCAAATAACGATCACGTAGCCTCCGGGAGGTGAAGGTCGTGTTGAGGTGCTCGTCCGGTAAGAGCGGTGCCATGAAGAGGACTGGGTGTCCTCTTAAAAAAATGGGAAGGGGTGAGGATTTCATCCTGTACATAAGCGGGCGATTATTCACTACGGCTTCTGCTTCTTTCACCAGTGTCAATACGTGGGCGTTCGGTAGATACTTTTGGCCGAGGGCTATTTGGAGGGTTCGCTTCATCACCCCTATCAGCCGCTCGAAGAATCCACCCTTCCAAGGTGCTCTGGGAGTCTGAAACCTCCATTGTATTCCCGTTCTCCTCAGGAACTGCTGAACTTCATCTTCTTCGTAGAGTCCCTGCAGGAGGTGGCTGGCGGTTTTGAACGTCTGGTGATTATCAGAGGTGATGTATTGTGGGGCGCAATGCGTTGCGCAGAATCGCCTTAAAGCCAAGACGAATTCTTCCGCTTCCAAGGAGGGACAGAAGTCGAGATACACGGCCCTACTGGCCATGCACGTTACAATCAGGATGTACCCTGGCTGCGTTTCAGTTTGTATGGCTGCTGTGTGGTCCACTCTAACTGCTGTAAAGGGTCTCTCGAGGATCGTTCTTTCCTTCGGTAGGGGGGGGGGTGGTGGCTGTTTCGACGAAGACTGGAAGGCGCGCCAACACTCCATACATTCCTTTACCACCTGCTTGACAATAGAACGTAGACCCGCCGCCCAACATTTCTGTCGAAAGATACCCATTAGAGTATTCACACCACAATGTAAATGCAAACGGTGTAAATATTTTAAATAAACACTAACTAAACGCCCTTTGGCTGGCAAGAGAATTAACTGATTAATTTCTTCTAACTTGGACACTCGTCCTCTAGTACAAATGAGTATCTTTCATTAATAAATTCAACTGTCTTACTAAATTGAGAACTTCACGAGGGGGTCTGACTCCGCCCCCCAAGTAAGCATAAACTGAAGGCAAGTAATGTTTCTGCTCTACCAGAACAACAATACTGAACGGATTCCGTTCTATTTTTGCAAACTTTAAAATTAGTCTGACTACTCTCAACAAGAATTGGAACCCTACTTCCCTTTTCAGGATGTCCCAAATCTCGCCTGGGGGTGTAGGACACATCTCCTCCCTTAACTCTTGTACCGCCGCTACTACGTAAGTTTGATGTAACGGATCTTCCTCCTTGCAAGGAACAGGCTTTCCCGTGGTCCTGAGGAATTCTGGACCGTTCCTCCACAGGTAGTTAACTAACAGTTGCCGAGTCGTTGCACCTCTGGATAGGATATCGGCAGGGTTCTGATGACTAGGGACATGGTTCAAACTGAAGCTACAAACCTGCTGAATAAAAACAATCTCCGCCACTCTGTTAGAAACAAACACATTTTTACGAGACCTGGCATCGGGTGATGCTACCCATGCCAACGTTACCTTGCTCTCAGTCCACATGACTATTTCTCGTGGCTCGATCAGTCCCTTGAGAGTTCTTGCTAATCTGCTGCCTAGCAACAAGGCCAGCAGCTCTAGCTTGGGGATCGTCAGTTTGCTCATCCCTTTCAGAGTGATCCTCATTTTACTGGTTACCAGACTTACCCGATTGCAATCGTCCCTGGTATATGTCACTGCTCCGTATGCCTTACTGCTGGCATCGGTGAACACAAGTAGTTCTAAACCCTTTTTACCTATCGATCTTTGAAAGGTGATGTCGCTCACTGCTTTCAAATCATTCAACAATTCACTTGCCTCTTTAGCCCTTTCTCCTCCTAACACGTCATCCCAACCTACATTATCCTCCCATAGTTGTTGGAGGAAAAGTTTTCCCTTTACAAATAATGGGCTGATCAAACCTATTGGATCGTAAATCGAGACCAACAGGGAAAGTACCCTACGCTTCGTAGGCACCCATCCCTCTCCCAATTCACTAATCCCCTTACTTGCTTTCACACACAATCGGTCTATGTCCCGGGCCCATCGCAGCCCGAGCACGTTCACACTCACAGGCTCACTCCACTGTCTCTCGCTATCGAAGGCCAAGTGATTGGTTGCCCACCCTTCCAAAGGCATAAGATGTTATTGACAGACTCATGCTCTTGCCTCATGTGTTCTAAATCCTCAAATGTGGCCAGATAGTTATCGACATAAAAGGATTTTACTAAATCTGGCCAACCTTCCTCTTTAAAATGACAATTTAATATCTGTTGTAGCAAAAATGGACTAGCTGTGATGCCGAACACCACGACTCTAAAGGCGAAGGTAAGCGCTTGACCAGCTGCCTCGCGCCACAGAACTCGTGTGTATTTGGCATCACGAGGATCTAACAAAACACGATGGAATGCTTTACTTATGTCGGCTAACATGGCATATCGGTTCAACCTAAACCTTATGATTAAACTATATGCTACCTCTACCAAATTGGGCCCAGGTAAGAGACATTCATTCAATGACTTACAACCCTTTGACTTTGCTGAGGCATTGAACACGATTCTAAGTGGGGTGGTACGGCTGTCTTTCCCGACCCCAAAGTGTGGCATGTAATAACCTTCCACTATGGGATCTTTCACCTCATATATAAAACCTGCTTCGATATATTTGTCTATCACTCCCTGATATTGTTCGAAATATTTCCTATCCTTTCTGAATTTGGTCTGCAACGACTCTAACTGCGCCACAGCGTTACGATAATTTGTTTCTGGCCTAGCATCCGACCCGAATGGTAGGCTAACCTGATATCCCTCAGGTTTTTTCACAACGCTTTGTGATACCTTTCGCATGGCCTCGGCCTCGCGAACAGTGTATTGCTCAGATGGGGCGATGCCAACACGGTCCAAACGCCACCACTCGTCTACATCACACAGATATGGCTCGTTCGTGATTCTGCACACTCTCAACGTTCTCACCTGCTCAATCCTCTCCCCTTGCAGTAGCCACTGCGGCACCTTCCCATATAGCGACATGCCATCATGCGTCAGGAAAAGATTGATCCCATCCACTCTCTCCACGCCTATTACAAAATAACTAAAGTAATCAGCCCCTACTAATACGTGGACATTCTTCAACACATCTGACTTGTTGGCTGGATTGGCTAACGTGACTCCCTTGGTCAACAGATGCTGTCTGACTTTACCATAACCAGCGTTATGTATCGGAACGTGTACGCTCTCATGTGCTACTAGTTTCATACGTACGATTCTTTTGCCCATTTCAACCCTGCAACTTACTACATCGTATTGTCCGCTTATTTCCTCGGAACCAAACGGAGCTATATTTAAGGATACTCGTCCTACCACCGGTAGGCCTAATTGACGGGCAATTTTTGCTGAGATGAAGCTCCTCTGGCTTCCTGAGTCGAGGAATAGGCGGACTCACTTACTACTTTGCTTTTGTTGGATACCTGCCATGGCTGTTGGCAAGATAGTGCATGGGAGGTCCACATCAGACCTCTGCGCGATCTTTGCACTTGTGCATGTTTTAGCCTCTTCTTTAGTCTTGGGTGGTCGGGGGGAAGTTTCGGGCTGCTGAGGCGTCACATTCACTACGGGGCGGGACGTCGTTGTTTGACTACTACTATGACTAGGGATCGATTGCGGTCTACCCGCATCGCAAATTGCAGTGTGGTGCTTAGCATTACAGTTTCTACAGGAATTTGAGACGGGACATTTATTGCTGCGATGACCTGATTTCGTACAATTAAAACAAAGACCCCTTTTCAGCAAAATGCGACGTCTAGCAGCTACGTCAGTCACTTGGCGACATCCGTGAGGCGGGTGCCGTTCGCTACAAAATGGGCAGGAATTATTGTGGATGGGATGGGTTTTCGGTCTTACACTACTGTCTGGTCTTTTGTCACTCTCAAGACTGTCACCTCTCTGCAACGCATCGTCTTCTAGCATTCTCACAATAAAGTCTATTGCCTCAAAAAACTCGTCCAACGTATAGTCACATTTTCTCAAATGCTCGACCACTTTGCGGTAGAGCTTTCCCTCAGATAATTTTTGATTAATGAGGCTCATGACCATGCCCTGGCCTATGTCATTGGTACTCAGTCTTTTGATTTGTTCAATTATGATGGTAAACTCAAAACGGAACCTTTTGAGTTCTACTGGGTTTAGTGACGGCACAAAGATGTTGGCTAATTTGCGGTGCAGAATCACGAGTGTCTGGTGCACATTGCCATATTGCTCGTCTAAAAGGTCTAATGCTACACTAAAGTTTGCGGCAGTTACACTTAGAGATTTGATGATTCTAAGTGGCTCTTCGTCTAAATCCGCTCTTCGATCCACATGGATTGTGAAGAGCTCACGGTACGATGCGTACTCTTGCACTTCCCCTTCAAACGTGGGGAGAGGCAGCGGCTTCAACCTGGGGAGGGCAACATTCCCCGTTAAAGTGCTTTTCATTTTGTCTATCCTATTATACTATAGGGTAGAAGCGTGTGTAGCTTCACCTAACGTGTGCCTGATTCGGGCTTCAATACTAGACTCTAGTTTCACACACTGGCTTTTGTATAGCTCTCTTAGCTGTCGGACCTCTACCTGCAACTCCGTTACCAAATTCTGGTAAACGGACTCAGAATAGGTCTCTAATAGCGCTCTTTGCGTTTCGCTAAGTAAGTCGTTTATTAGGCCCATCGACGCCTCGATGTGCACGATCGTGGCCACCGCCAACTTAATTAACTTTACTTTACGTTTGGGTGGGGGGGGGGGGGGTGGGGTTGGTAAAGCAAGGAAAGAAAAGTAATTTTACGTTAGGAAGGGACTCAAAAAAAAACTGAGCCACGTGGTCGATCGCACATCGGTACGTTGAGGACCTTAATTGTTCGTCTCTCTCTCTCTCTCTCTCTCTCTCTCTCTCTCTCTCTCTCTCTCTCTCTCTCTCTCTCAAAAGCTCATATTTTAAATTAGTCCTGTCCGGCTCTGGGAAGCGCTTGCGATCCGGTTTATTAAATCTGCCCGATGTACTGGGCGGATCGCAAGGCCTTGAAGAGGCAAGATTCCCAAAACCTTCCAGGAGTTAACTAAAATACGGCGACAAAATGTACAATTTTATTATAAAAATAAACTCTGATACAAGACAAACAACATCCTTAAGCATTCACAAGACTTAATGAAAAACAAGGCTGACTCTTGGTAATGTAACACGTGCTCTTCAAGCACCAAGTCCACACCGGACTCATTAACAAACTGAAAATAGTGCCAATTCGAATTCAATACACAACGAATCACACACCAAATATCCCTATTCTTATTTAACTCAGGATTCAGATCCCCAATCACAAGGATCTCTACATTAAACTGCGATATAAAAACTACATGTCTTGCATACAAACTTATACTTCAACCAACCTGGTACACGAGGTAGAGAGAAGAGAACAAATTAATAAATGATTTATCTTTAGGGGGGACGATGAAGCAAAGAGGCCGAGTGAGGCTCAGCAGCTTCGAAGAAAAGTTCGTTTTCCCGCGTTAACTAAAGTTTCCTTAGCTAAGTGGAGGGAAATCTTAGTTTATTTCTTTGCAAGGGGTTTGTCAATGCCTTTTTATTTACTACAAGATCGCAAAACAGTTAAGGTTTTTCTTTAAACACAAGGGAAAGCTTAAGGCTTCAGCTGAGGGCCAGAATTTGTCCATATCCAATGACTTGGAAAGTCATTGACACTAAACACATACATAAGACATTTTTGTCATGTTGCCTCGATTTTACGTTAGATTCATCATTGATATATCATAAACAGACAATTTCCACAACACTCGCTCCTTCCCCACCAGGTGGTTAAGATTTAAGTTCCAATACAGTCGTGTAATAAACCTCAAGTCTTTCGCCCGCGAGATCCCCCAGCCTTCCCTCATTTGACGAAACGTTCTGAGGTCAAATGGCGGGACTTTCGAATGGCCAGTTCGAAAATTCCCGACAAAACTCTTAATTCCTTCTAATGATAATTATTTTTCCATTGCATATTCGGGTCTTATCATCTCTTTAAAAAGCTTCCTTGCCAGGCCACCATATGAATCTGGACTGCATGAAGGTGAAGCTTGGATAATTTCCATAATATCCTATATGTTGACATCAATATCATTTGGAACATCACGTGATATCAAATCATTCAGATGATTGGCTAATGCTGATTTAGATGCCCTATTCATTGAGCCATCAATGCCTGCTAGAGACAGTGGCAAGGTTTCAGAGGGTATTCAAAAACCCTTGGTAATTCGATGTCCTGTTTGCAGGCTACATATACAAGTTGACGTAGCAAATCAGTTGTTGTTTTCAGTATAATTATTTTGACATCTTTTCATTTAACTTTTCTTGCAACTGTTGCACTTGCTAGATTCTTCACTCTATTTCTCTTTATTTGTTCCTCAAATCTAACAGGGTCGTTGTTACAACCCTCAATAAACTCTTGCTTTCTTATGTCACCATTCTGTATAAACTTCAAGAAATCATTTTTAACGTCTTCAGGTTTATTTTTTCCTGTTGACAAGACGTAAAAATTACCATCCTCCCATAGGGCATGACTTAATGGGTTGATGGTTTCATCTATTTTTGGTGATATACTCGAGAGGTCCTGACTATCTTTGATGCTTATGTTGGATTATTTTTTATGCCTTCTCCAATAAAGCATAAACAGTAACCCCTCTTCCAGGTCTGGTTAAGGTCCATCCTCTAGTTACTGGTAGACTGTGTAAATGAACTTATGCCTGTAAGTCGAGAGGCTGCCTGCGACAATGACCTTAGATGTCAGGATACCAGAAAACCTCAATTAATCAGTCAATCAATCTGCCTTTACAGTACAATCTACAGCCATATCAACAGATTGTCTGGTAAAACTATTTGAAGATAATCGAACAGAAAGTCTTCCTTTAGGTCAAAGGCCTTTCAGACTAGGGAGTGTTTCTTCAATATGTAGCAATTTGAAATAGTAGAGTCTCATATCTTCAATAATTTGCCTTTCCACCGGCAAAAATGATATAATTTATTTTTGCAAGCATATAAGTGAAAGGTTCCACACTTCATACAGCTCTGCTATCTAGTAAGTAGATATCAACAAGTGCTATTTATTGTTCCCAGTACTTTCCAGTATATCCATGGATCCCTTCTAATGTTTCATTGATGAATGTGAATCAGACATAAGTTTCACACCCTCTGATTTTACCTCTAGCTTTGTGTAGTCACTTTCTGGGGATTTTAAAAGTCTCCTATTACAGAAATTATTCATACATGCATATCTTGGTTTCCTTGTGAAGAAAAAAAAATTACTGGTGCTGCATCTTACGTGCAGTTGCTAGAAAAACATGTAGACGTTTGCCTCGATCGTGTGTAGTCCCAACAGAAAGCCATTGCCTGAGAAAGGAGTCAGCCCCACTTCCATCTAGAGAGTAATCTGACTTCCAGTCTTTTTTACTATATTAGATAGCCTATGTGCTGCATGTACCCCACTGTTTGAGCTGGTAAGGGGTCACTGATAAAAAAATAATTCTATCCCGAACACTTTGGTGTTATTGATATGTTTACATCATAATGTCCAAGCCATATCTTTCCATTTTCCAATTATGTATGATTTTGGTTCCTTCAATTTCAGTTATGTTGAATGCAAAGCTAGAAACTTTTAACTTTCTACACGCTAGCTTCAGGTCAGGTTCAAAAACTGCCAATGTTCTTTTTCGTTTACCAGAGGCATTTTTTCAAGGGAATATGTAGTGCATCCTTCTCACGGATGGTGATGTACAATTTTCTTGCTTCAGCGTTGATGGTGATTGTTTTAGTGGTCCTTGAGTTTTTTCAAACTGGTATATTTTGGTAGCATATCCCTTGTGTATCATGGTGAGAAACATCTTCAGATATGGTGTCAGTATTTTTATCATAGTGGTCCCATGCTAAGCCTGTAGAGAAATTCTTTGTTTCAACTAAACTATTTGGCAGGAACATAGGTCTTCCCATGACAGTTTGTGCAAATACCACGACCGTTGAAGGGATGAAAAAACTAGGACACTGTTTTGATTTGCCAATAGAGGCTTTCTTAATCAATCTAGATTCTATACCCTTGGTACTGAAATTCCCTTATCTATATCTGTGATTGAATGGTCCGAGTTGGCTTTAACCTTATGCATGTATTATACATGACGACGCTCTACGACCTTTTCATAGTTAATGAAAATTTTTGACTATTTGGAAATGATCAGCCTGGCTAGACTATTAACCCCTAGCTAGTAACCAATCAGTGACCAGCCTGAGTTTGCTGCATTCTTATAGCTAACCAATCAAAAGTGGTCGTTGCCTCAGTTGCGTGACCATGGAGTATTCTTATTCTATAACGAATCGTTAAAACTGAAGGAATAAAATCTAAAATATTCTCTCTCATCACATATATCTTATGCATTGAGCGACAGATTTTTCTAACCAATAAGAATCAGCTTTTACCAAATAACAAATTCTATACGATCAGATAATCTATTAACAAAATAATTTTTCAGATAGTACAAGGGAATTCAACATAAACCCATATGCATGGTTTAATAGTTAAAGCAATTTAATTCAAAGGTCAGTTTTACAAAACTTCTACCAGTTAGTATATATTTTTCATGTTCTTCCTCATTGCGTTACCGCGGAAAGACTTCTTCCTTCTTATTGCAAAATTGAGAGGAGAAAGATTGTCGTAAACTTACTAAACAACATTTTGTAAGAATATTTCATAAACAAAGTGGATTAACTTTTCATGGAAACGTCAGAAATGAGAAATGTAAGAGATACCTTCAGGAGATAATAGGATTTGGGTAACATTCCCCTGATAATAGAAGGCAAGAGAAAAAACATAATTGAAGAGTTTATATCATTCATAGTAAATTATGGTGATGCAACTCATGGTAGATTGAACTAACCTAATTCATTATTGAAAATGTATATCAACAAAGCTTAAGATACAAACGTTATTTATTCATAATGGAAAACCTAAAATGTAATACTGTTCGAGAGGAGAAAATTAAATCTAATCAGGAGAGGATGTGTTTTATGTTATATTACCTGGAAATATCTCCCTTTGCAACTTATAAGGACATCAAGCAGCATTTTATTGCCTATATAGCTAGGGTAGCATTCTGGTTCTCTATGAAGAGATGAATACTCTCTCTCTCTCTCTCTCTCTCTCTCTCTCTCTCTCTCTCTCTCTCTCTCTCTCTCTCTCTCTCTCCTGTAAAAGAAGCTGATAATTCTCTCTCTCTCTCTCTCTCTCTCTCTCTCTCTCTCTCTCTCTCTCTCTCTCTCTCTCTCTCTCTCTCTCTCTCTCTCTCTCTCTTGTAGAGAAAGCTGATGAATTCAAAGTAACAATATTTCATAAGAGAATTTTCCATATTCTAACCACAAGTTTCGAAATAGTATTTTATGTGTGTGTACACATGTGTGTATATATATATACATATATATATATACACACACACACATATATATATATATATATATATATATATATATATATATATATATATATATATATATATATATATATGATAAATTTTGCACATTTAGACGTGTTTTTCATAATCAAATAAGCCATATATATATTTGATACATCAATGTCTGGATTCTCTTAACGACCTCGGGATCAGAACCCCCGGAAAAATCACGCAAAGACAAGAGCTTGTGACCGACCGGGAATCGAACCCTGGTCCGGCAAGCATGTATAGACAGTATCTACCACTTTGCCACGTGGCAAAATGGTAGATACTGTCTATACATGCTTGCCGGACCAGGGTTCGATTCCCTGCCGGTCAAAAGCTCTTGTCTTTGTGTGATTTCGCCAGGGGCTCTGATACGGAGGTCGTTAAGAGAATCCAGACATTAATGTATCAAAAATAAATATGGCTTATTTGAATATATATATATATATATATATATAATATATATATATATATATATATATATATATATATATATATATATATATATATATATATATATAAACCGATTGTGGTTTAGTGTTTGGTTTAGTGTTAATGGATTTCCCTTTGTTAGAGAAGGATGGTTACGCTGTGGCTTGGGTGGCACTACAAGGAAAATGACGGTTGTAAGCTTTGCGTCACCGAAACCTCTCCCGATTGGTTGTTATGAAACTTTCGGGTCAAAACAACCAATCGTTGATCAGGCATCGCGATGCCCATCTATGGGCGATAGGGAAACTGCCTATAGGCGTCAGTCTGGTTTTGGAGGTCGATAGAGAGTGTCAGGTGCCAACATGTGTGCCGAGCCGAGTACCATTTTTCTGAGGTCTTTTCCTTAGTAACGTAACGTAATCATAATTAAGGGCTCCCTTGTAAACTTATAGAGATTACAGCATGTGTAAAATTATCAACTCGGCTATTATTTGTGCATGAAATCCCTCTCTATTCATGTTTCCTTAACCATGTGTGAACCTCAATACGACCCAGATCGGGTCATATTAAATGGTGTCAGGTGTGGGGTATTAACAGATTAACGTCTGTGCTTA
Organism: Palaemon carinicauda; assembly: GCF_036898095.1. Taxonomy (NCBI): domain Eukaryota; kingdom Metazoa; phylum Arthropoda; class Malacostraca; order Decapoda; family Palaemonidae; genus Palaemon; species Palaemon carinicauda. Next base: position 111,975,431 of record NC_090728.1, on the reverse strand, counting down.
GTGATTTTAGCCGACGTGAGATTCTTGAAAAAGGGAAACAAAAGATAATAGTGATAATGGTTAACACGAGACGTTCGACGTCGAGTGGCAATGACTGAGAGAGGGGTGAAACGAATCCTGTAACTCTTATATGCCCGGAACTCGGTGAACGGTTTCCCGCCACACATAGCAGCTACACAACCATCGAGGCAGCCCGGCACCCAACCTGCATCGACAACCTACCAAGGATGGGGCGCTTGTAGAAGAGAACCTCGAAGAGGCAGAGGTCAGAGAGGTAGGAATGTGGCAGCTGGCGGTTGTTGGAACTGTGGGGGAAGGGGCCACCTACGGGCTCTATGCCCCTACGATGACCATCGGTAGTGTTATGGATATCAGGCCACAAACCACCTTCTGAAAGCTGTTTAAAAAAAAAGAAAAATAAAAGAGGAAAAAAAAAATGGCGTCGGCACAAGAAATCATGTTTCCCCTGTACCATGGAGAGGAAGGGGAAGACGACGTGGAAAGGGGACCAAGGGTCCCTCGGGCCGTCCATCAGACCTGCAAGGACTGGGGACAGGAGTGCCAAGGGGTCTGCCAGCAATCTTTGCCCCAGAGTGTGGGGGAGGGGAGCCAGACGCTCCGCCAGTGAGCAATAAGGGATACCCACTTGCCAGCGAGTGGTAGTGCGCCTTCCCAGGGAGTGCCTAAGGAGGTTAGAGGGGTGGAGCAGCAGCCCCTCACCACCGCTCCCGCTCATGGAAGTAGGAATGCTATTCCCGTCTTGGAATAGAGGTGGAATCATGAGTGTAACGAGTTTGAAGAACCGCTCGGTACGGATGCCAGCAAAACGTAGGAGTGCACGGTGCTTAACATGGCCGGAGCCCACACATGGGCTCAGTGACCCTACGACGAAGAACGGATGTAATAACTCTACGTAAAACAGAAGGAACAACAACGAACGAAATTAGGTTCAAGTAGATCTGTGGATGGCGCTCGTAGGAATCGGCAGATCTTGACGACTCCAGAGAGAGAGAGGGAGCGAGAATCACAGTGAGTGCTAGTAATGGGTTTTCCGTGGGGGAGCCCAGCGTACATGTCCCGTGAATGAGTGCGTGGTTGAGGTAGGAGTAGCAAGTTTCCGGATTTCTTGCGCATGCGAAGTGATGTGTTCTTCATTGAAGACGAAATCCAATCTAGCGTTGTTCTTCCTTCCCCTTTGGTAGAAAAAATCATCTGTGTAATTGATGTAAGTCCTTAAACGTGGCATGCAGGTATAGAAAGGTCCCGAATGATGGCAAGTGTCAGTTTTTTTTTTAGGAATTAGGTTTATCAATAAGTGTCATGTGTGTAACTCGATGAGTAACCACAAACATGTGATACTAAGTGCCAGAACATGGTCGGTAGTACCTTTTAAGTTTAATGGAGTGCATATGGACGTCCTAGGTCCATTCCCCCAGAGGACAGATAGTTAAGTGAGGAAGAGGCACAAACCGTGTCAGTGCCATCCTTCGAGCACGAGAGAGTGCGAGAGGACATAGTCCTTGAGGTAATGTCTACCACGAGGTGATTGAGGTCATAAAAATCAGGTTTCTTTTATGTATGTTCGTTCCAAGTGTATTGTGAAAAGATGCACTAAATTTTTAGATTTTTCTGTTCTAAGCATATCACGAGTATTTCATTCATCATACTGAGATATTTCTGTTGCATTTATGTTTGTGCTGGAATTAATTCATATTTCGTTACCCTATGTTGATACTTATTTTGTTGTTACCAATGGTTTGATGTGTGTTTTCGATGTTGTTGTACTGTATTAAAAAAATTTCATTTATCTCTGTGGAGGTTTTCAATGCTGACAGGTAATTGCTAATCATGGGTTGAAAATTGAACATCATTACTTATGTTTTTGTTTTTCAGGAGAAATAGTATTACTCGGTTATTGATAAGTATTTTTTTTATTATTATTCGCTGTTTGAAATTGCTCCTTTTTGCAGTGTCACGGATGTGTTAGAAATGGTTTTCTTATGATGGTAAATGTGTCAAAGAGTATTGGGATTGTGAGTTATTCATTTTGATTTCTCTTGATTTTTTGTCATTTTCTTTGTTTTGTGTATGCAATGATTTGTCGGTTCATATGAAAGTTTTGTTGCGTTGGAGGAACTGTTGATAAAACATTATTATTTTTCTGATTTTATGCTCCAAATTTCGGTGATGATATATTAAACCTGAATTTTGTGTTTCTGTATGACCTATTGTGGGCGTGACATTCATCTTTGTGTAACTTGCAATTGTAACACGCCAACCGGCCCTCTGATTTTAATTTTTAATTCTAATTTCTGCATGCACCCGAAGAGGATGGTACTTAGCGGCAATGTAAAGAGAAACGAAAGTTTTTTGTTTCAGTGAAAAAAATTAGAGAAGTTTCATAGAAAAAAATAAGATTTTTTTGTTTTGAGAAAAAAAAAATCTGATAAGTGTGAATTTTACGGGACGTAAAATCTGGGAAGGGAGTGATAAACCGATCGTGGTTTAGTGTTTGGTTTAGTGTTAACGGATTTCCCTTTGTTAGAGAAGGACGGTTACGCTGTGGCTTGGGTGGCACTGAAAATGACGGTTGTAAGCTTGGCGTCACCGAAACCTCTCCCGATTGGTTGTTATGAGACTTTCGGGTCAAAACAAGCAATCATTGATCAGGCATCCCAATGCCCATCTATGGGCGATGGGGAAACTGCCTATAGGCGTCAGTCTGGTTTTGGAGGTCGATATATATATATATATATATATATATATATATATATATATATATATATATATATATATATATATATATATGTAAATATCACCCACGAATGGCATTTAATACCGAATTCTATCTTGGGAATTTATATCCATTTGGAATTCATTTTATGGTAACAGCTTCTGGCCGGGTGGGGATTCGAACCACCACCTGTTCGGCTAGAGACTATGCCTGCAGTGACCATACCGAATCAGCTATCACATGTGCTTGTGATATATGTTCATATATATATATATATATATATATATATATATATATATATATATATATATATATATATATATATATATATATATATATATATATATATAATGTATGTATGAATACACACACATTACTGAGGCAGTGATCATATTACGTGGAACATATTTATTCACATTCACATCATTATTATTATTACTGTTATTATTATAAGTACTAATTGCGATTTTCATTAACTGTATGAAAATAAAGTATTGTCAACTAGCAGATGGTCATTTACATTTATCCTGTTCACAAAAATTTCTGATGACATGTCTGTTTGATATTCGTTTGATATTGTTTTATCAGTTTTGTTAATATCAAGACATCATTTGATAGATTAGGGGAATAACAAGAAAACACTTCATCTCCACTACTTGATCATTTTGCTTTTTCATTCTGTTCATGTTAGAAATATATTTCCATACACATAAGTCTAGATATCTAAAGTAATTTGCATAATCTAGGTTGCTGGTGTTTCTGCTTGCATAATATTTTGCTCTAAGATTCGCCGCTGTCTTAGACTTTAATAATCGTGTCCTTTTGTCATGAATCATAGTAATTTCCATATTTTTCTCTTGTTTAAAATTAACAAATGTATTATTCCCATGGCCATTTAACTTTGCGTGTTTCCGAGTTTCCTAGTTCTGGAGACTCGAATTTTTATTATTAAAGAGCCATAGTTGATTGAAACCAAAACATTTTCCTCGCGAAATTAGAACTGAAATGATGAAGAATATCTTTTTGGGAGATATTCTATTTTGGAAAGTCGGGATATTGTTTGATTTGAAGTTCTAAACAAGTAACAGTTGATTCAATTATGAATCGAGCAAGGAACTCAGCGAGGTCACAAGTAAATTGCGAGCAAAGAATTGCCGGTGACTTTTATCTTTCTTCGTGGCTGAGTGGTATGGTCAATGTCACAAGTATCCAGGACCAAGGTTCAAAGCCCTGCAGGACAGATACTATAGTCTTTGAGTGATTTCGCCTGGGGCTCTGATCCCGGGGTTGTTAAAAGAATCCAGACTTTAACGTGTTAATATATAAGGCTTTGTTGAAATATGGAAAAAACATGTTTAAATTTTCAAAATTTATCATTAATCGAATGCCAAGTCAGAAACCTACCAATTAGCTACGATTATAAAGGTAGGTTAATTTCAATTCTAAGTACAAAACACCTGAATTCGACAGGTATATGTACAGAAGAATTGTCATTGACTTTTATCTTTCTTCGTGGATGAGTGGTATGGTCAATGTCACACAAGTATCCTGGACCAGGGTTCTAAGCTAGGCCGGACAGATACTAGTCTTTGAGTGATTTCGCCTGGGGCTCTGATCCCGAAGTTGTTAAGAGAATCCAGACTTTAATGTGTTAATATATATGGCTTTTTTGAAATATGAAAATAAAGTTTAAATGTGCAAAATTTATCATTAATCGAATGCTAAGTCACAAATCTACCAATTAGCTACGATGGTGAAGGTAGGTTGATTTCAATTCTAAGTACAAAAAACCTGAATTCGACAGGTATATGTACAGAAGAATTGTCATTGACTTTTATCTTTCTTCGTGGCTGAGTGGTATGGTCAATGTCACACAAGTATCCTGGACCAAGGTTAGAGGCCCGGCAGGACAGATACTATAGTCTTTGAGTGATTTCGCCTGGGGCTCTGATCCCGAGGTTGTTAAGAGAATCCAGACTTTAATGTGTTAATATATATGGCTTACTTGAAATATGAAAAAACATGTTTAAATTTTCAAAATTTATCATTAATCGAATGCCAAGTCACAAACCTACTAATAAGCTACGATGGTGAGGGTGGGTTGATTTCAATTCTAAGTACAAAAATTCGACAGGTATATATACAGAAGAATTGTAATTGACCCTTATCTTTCTTCTTGGCTGAGTGGTATGGTCAATGGCACACAATTATCCTGTGTATATATGTATATATATATATATATATATATATATATATATTTTTGGGCTCAAACCATGTCGTCCTGATGGAAGTTCCTATAGGGTAGCCTCCTAGGGTATATTACAACTATGGCGATATTCCCAGAGAATTTACCTTAAGGTACAAGAATTCTAACTCCTGGAGCGAGTATCCCTCGGGAAAGGGATATTGCGACATATCAGAGGACGTATTCTTGACACGCCACATGGCAATCTGCATCCAGGACAGAGATTTCGTCTCGTAGGAGGGATTGGCAAGAAACGAATTCGGGAAAGAAAAAGGGGAGCCGCTCCCAAGGCTTCCTTATCCTCCGATTCGTATGCGTTCCTGGCGCCAATCCTGGCGCCATCTGTATTCCTTTTTGTGTAGCTTAACAACTCGGTGTTTTTTCCTGTGTTTCTCGCAAATCTTGGATTTATTCTACTTTTTCATGGCTTCTCCGTCTTCGTCGGCCTCTGATAAGTTGAGTATAATGTCTTTTATGTATAAATGTAGGCTCTTGGTAAAATTTTGAGTGATTAATAGGATTAATCTTTGATACAAGAGCCGTAGCCTACCAGAGGCGTCCTGGACGCTGTCGCTCGCTAGGTATAAGTTTAGTTAGTCAGAGCGACATTCCTGGTTGTTTTGCTTTAATAAATTTTAGCTATTTAGCATTACATAGGATTTCCTTTCGTGCTTAGTATTAATTTGGCGAAGTATTCGCCATTCTGGCCTACGCTAGGCCATGTAGCCTAGTCGTTTGGTCCTAGTACTTCATGCATGATTTTGGTTTTTCCGAGTGTAATAAAAATTTTATTGAAGCTTTAGGCTATGTTTTATACATTTAAGACTGTGTGGAATATTTCCAAGATAGTATACGAGTGAGTTTCGGTGATTTAGGTAATCGATTCTCTTGGTGCCTAGGCTAGTTGCTTATGGAGCCTTAGTATACTTTATCATACTCCCCGGTTGCTTTCTTTTCTTCGGAGAAGGTATGCAATCCCTTTCCCTCTGTTTAAGCCTTGGGCTTATCCCTAAGTGGTTTTTTCCGAATTTATTTTCGATAAAACTATACTGGGGTGTTACTGTACCTTCATGTTCCTGTAGTATGGTTCAAAGAGGGACAGAACAACAGAGTTTTTTAGTCTGAGTCTGTGTTTGTCTGGCTTGGGGCAGAGTCCCCCTCGCTGGCCTGACACAGACAAAGGGAGCTTAGCCCCCTTAGGTCACTACCGAAGGTTTCTGTGGATATGATTCCTTCTTTTGTGATCTACCAGACTAGTCCTTGTTGGTGTTCTCGGGGGAGGATAAGTTTCTTTCCCTGGGAGTAGCAACACCTTCCTTGCTTTGGTGCTCTGGGAGCTGGCAAGTATTGCTGGCCTTCCCCCTTAGATCTCCCTTAGGCTAAGATAAGTTTCTTGGCTGCGGGTGATCTGTCACTAAAGCAAGGTTGGTAGGACCCTCTTGTCCCTCCCCCCTCTTTCTCCGTAATGGCCTAGCCATTACTGTACTGTACGTCGTTCTACATCTGGACCTAGTATAGGTTAGGATGTGGAATTGACTCAGCCCCTTATATTTTTGAGTGCTGCCCGGACCTCTCTTGGTCCCTCATCCATGCCTGCCTGTAGAGCCAGACGGCATTGGTCAGGAAGCCTGAATTAGATTCTCCCCTTCCTTATATGCACTCTTTCGGATTGCCGGGCTTGGAGGTTGTGTACACTCTTATCCCGGCATCCATTCTATTTTTCTTCTAGTGCTGTACCCGGCCCGGCTGCCGGCCTATGAGGCCGGCAGCCGGGCAGGCGTAGTCCTCTGGTTCTTTTGCTGCCGGCTGGCATCGGTCTTGTACCTTTGCCGGCCGGCTTATGTCAGCCCTTGTCTGCCGGTCACCAAGAGTGTGGCCGGCAGCTGGGTACTACCTTGTGTAGTTGCCGGCCGGCAATGGCTGCCGGCCGGCACATGCATTTGAACCAGAGTGCTGCCGCCTTATAGCTGTTAAGTAGTATACTTTAAAGCTAGTTATGGTGTGTGCCGGCCGGCAAGTGCCGGCCGGCACGTATCCCCCTATACTGTACTAGTATTCTTCAGTATAACATATACAGTAAGAAGAAAACTATGGTAAGGGTTTTGGTACAGCACTGTGTGTTCTAACACTATTGTGTTTTCTTGCACATCCCTTTGCTGTTGCCCTACAGAAAGGAAAGTGAGTTCTTTCCTGTCTATTATCCAGGATTTTAAAATCATTGCTTAGGTGTGAGCTCCACCTGTTTCCTCTGGAAACCTTGCATTGGTTACTCTAGAAGAGATTAACCATTTGATTTTATTATGTGGAAGGCTGCAACAATGGGTTGTGAGGGAAACACAAGTGTGTGTCTTTCCTTTATGAATTGTTATGCTATACTATGCATATCCAGTGATACATAGTTCACTTGATATTCATGGAAATTTCTTCTCTTTACAGGAGGACCCTCCGAAGTGCGGAAATGTTTTCTGCAACGTCCGCAGCAAGTACCTCTGCGGACATGAGTGTTGTAGGAGACACGCAGCATGCGCTGTCTCCAAGGATGATCTCCAGTATTGGGACCCTCAGGTATGTACTGTATGCACTAACCTGATTACTGAGGCTTTTGATTCCCCTAGGACGGCGGAATCAAGGGACATAGCAAGGGAGAAGCTTCGTACCTGGGTAAGGGGCTTCCAAAAGAACACCTCTGGCCCTTATCTTCCAAGTGAGAAGATGAGGGCGTATCTTTTTCCCAAGGCATCAGCTGATGCAGTGATTCCCCAGCCTCAAGAGGAGATCCCCCAAGATCAGGTCCAGGTGGACGTTGAAGTCGCGGTCGCGATGCAAGACATCCAGTTAAATGACAGGATGTCTGACGTGGACGAGCGTTTGGAACAAGACCTCCTGGCAGAAGGTCAGGATGAAGTTCAAACCCCGGACGTCGTAGAGGATGAGGTCGACGAGGTGTCGGCCACTCCGGTTCATATTCCGGAGCCTATTCCCTCAACATCGGCCGGCTGCGGATGCAGTCCCTGGCAGAATCACATGGGCCCCGGAAAAGGCTCAATGTGAAAGACCTTCCCTTATGCTCAGATGCTAACCCATGGAGGTATGCTGAGCACATGCCGATGACGACTGGAAAGATCGTCATCTCGGATAAGCTGGGTTCAGTTCCCCTACAGGAGGTGGAATTCTGGCCCAGCAACGCATCATATCCGGACTGCTATGTCCGGCTGAGAAAAGAACCAGCTTCAAGGGAGGAGACAGAGCCGAAGGAGGTCATAATTATGGACCATGCTAAGGCTCAAGCCCTACTTTCATCCTCGATGAAGGAGAGGGGCTTCTCTAACTCGAAGGTAGCTGCATTGAGCAAGAAGCTCCCTTCCTTTTTGTCCTCTCCTGCTAGAGCCTTCCCCTTTTTACAGAAAGGGTTTGCGGCTGTCCTAAAGGCAGTCGAGGCCGGCAAGCCTTGCCTCTCCCTGGAGGAGTGTAAACCCTTGTCGCTGGCCCTGCCTATGGACCACAAAGACTGGAAGGATGTCCATCTGACATTCTCAGTGGGAAAGTTGGAGGCTGATATTGCCGGACGGCAATTCGGCGAGGACCTCCCCAAGCTGTCCGACTCTCTTTTACGAAGAGAGTTCGAGACAAAAGAAAGACTGGCTGCCTCAATGTCTCATCAGACTACTCTTGAGACGATGGCAAGTGACCCCAAGGTCCATGAAATGTTCATGGTGGTGGCTAAGTCTCACCTAGCCACAGTGACGAAGGACCTTTATAGCTTCGTCAAGGCAAGGAGAGCTTGTAGGGAGTTCGTGTTCACCGGGGCTACGGTGAGGCACGAGCCAAGGAAGTTAATCTCCTCCAACATTTGGGGAAAAGACCTTTTCCCTACCGATGTGGTCAAAAAAGTTGTTGATAAGGCCGCCGTGGAGAATAGAAACCTTCTCCAGAAGTGGGGCCTGGCTATCAAAAGAAAGTCTTCCCCGGATGAGGGTCCTCAACCAAAGAGGAAGAATATGAGGACTAGGCTACCGTCTCGGCCAGCCAAGCCTTTTAGGCAGCAACAGCAACTGCAATTGCCATTGCCTCCAGTGCCCCAGATGGTGGCGCAAACCCCGACCACTTTTCAGTGGGTACCCCAGGCTGTGCCAGGTCAGTCCACGGCATTCACCCCAACGTTCGAAGGACAGTCTTCTTCCTTTCGAGCAAAGCCTAGAGGAGCAGCCAGAGGCTCGTCTAGGCGCCCCTCAAGGGGAAGGGGATTCAGAGGTGGTCGTGGTCAGGGAGGCAAGACCTCAGGACGGCAGTCCAAGTGAAATGATACCGGTAGGAGGGAGACTGATGAAATTTTGGGATCGTTGGACCTTCGATCCCTGGGCCCAAAGCCTACTCAAGAATGGACTGGACTGGAGCTGGTACAGCACTCCACCCCCGTGCCTTCGGTTTTTCCAACACTCCACCCCCGTTCTGGAGGAGTACGTTCAAGAACTGTTGGAGAAAAAGGTGATCCGAAAGGTGAAGTCCATCAAATTCCAAGGGAGGCTGTTTTGTGTTCCCAAGAAAGACTCGGAAAAGCTCAGAGTCATTCTGGACTTGTCGTCACTCAAGAAGTTCATAGTGAATTGCAAATTCAAAATGCTAACACTGCAACACATAAGGACCTTACTGCCCAAGAGGGCATACTCAGTCTCTATAGACTTGTCAGACGCCTATTGGCACATCCCAATCAGCCGTCGACTCTCCCCCTACCTAGGGTTCAGGCTACAACGGAGACTATACGCCTTCAGAGCCATGCCATTCGGGCTAAACATACCCCCAAGGATTTTCACGAAGCTTGCGAGCGCAGCTCTCAAACAATTACGCCTAAAGGGAATTCAGGTAGTAGCCTACCTGGACGACTGGCTGGTGTGGGCAGCATCCGAGACCGAATGCTTGCAAGCTTCCAGTCAGGTGATCCAGTTCCTAAAGTACCTAGGCTTCAAGATCAACAGAAAAAAGTCTCGACTTTCTCCATCCCAAAAGTTCCAGTGGCTGGGAATCCACTGGGACCTTTTGTCACACTGTTTCTCCATCCTGACGAAGAAAAGGAAGGAGATAGCGGGCTCTGTCAAGAGACTTCTAGATTCCGAAAGGATATCAAGACGCGAACAGGAGAGGGTACTAGGCTCTCTCCAGTTTGCTTCGGTGACAGACCCAGTGCTAAGAGCACAGCTAAAGGATGCAACCGGAGTTTGGAGAAGGTATGCATCAAACGCGCGAAGAGATCTGAGAAGACCAGTGCCACCTCGGCTACGTACTCTTCTCAGGCCTTGGTCCCAAGCCTGACATCTAAAGAAGTCTGTTCTTCTTCAGCCACCTCCCCCGTCGATGACGATTCACTCAGACGCCTCAAAAGAGGGATGGGGAGGTCACTCTCATCGTAAAAAAGTCCAGGGGACTTGGTCCAAGCTATTCAGGACCTTTCACATAAACTTTCTAGAAGCTATGGCAGTGCTCCTTACCTTAAAGAAAGTCTCCCCGCGTCACTCGATCCACATAAGATTGGTGATGGACAGCGAGGTGGTTGTGAGATGCTTGAATCGACAAGGGTCGAGGTCACCACCTCTCAACCAGGTGATGTTAGCCATTTTCCGATTGGCGGAAAAGAAGAAGTGGTACCTGTCGGCAGTTCACCTTCAAGGAGTCCGCAACGTGACAGCGGACGCTCTATCCAGGTTCACACCGATAGAGTCGGAATGGTCCTTAGACGCAGGATCATTCTCCTTCATTCTGAATCAAGTCCCAGAACTGCAGATAGACCTCTTTGCGACGAAAGACAACAAGAAGTTGGCCCTGTACGTGTCCCCGTACGAGGACCCCTTAGCGGAAGCAGTGGACGCGATGTCCCTCGACTGGAACAGATGGTCCAGGATTTATCTGTTCCCCCCTCACAACCTTCTGTTGAGGGTCCTCAACAAACTGAGATCCTTCAAGGGGGTAGCTGCAATAGTGGCCCACAAGTGGCCGAACAGCATATGGTTCCCCTTGGCGTTGGAACTACAGCTGAAGTTTGTGCCGTTACCACATCCAGTTCTGACCCAGCGAGTCCAGAAGTAGACTGTCTGCGCTTCATTACAGAAAACCCGGACCCTGCAGCTCATGATTTTCTCGCCCTTGCGGTGAGAAAGCGTTTCGGGATTTCGAAAGCCAGCATAGACTTCCTAGAGGAATATAAGTGCAAATCGACTAGAAGGCAATATGAGTCATCTTGGAGAAAATGGGTGGCCTTTGTAAAGGCAAAGAATCCGCAGGAGATCTCAACAGACTTTTGCTTATCTTTCTTCATCCACCTCCATGGTCAAGGGTTGGCAGCTAACACGATTTCAGTGTGTAAATCTGCTTTGATGAGACCCATTTTATTTGCCTTCCAGATCGACCTAGGTAACGAGATCTTTAATAAAGTTCCGAAAGCCTGTGCTAGGCTCAGACCTTCAGCACCTCCAAAGCCCATCTCATGGTCTTTAGACAAAGTTCTTCATTTCGCCTCCCTGTTGAGCAATGAAGAATGTGCGTTAAAGGATTTGACACAGAAAGTTATTTTCCTATTTGCACTCGCGTCCGGGGCCAGGGTTTGTGAGATCGTAGCCCTCTCGAGAGAGGCAGGTCGTGTTCAGTTCCTGGATGGGGGGGAACTGAACCTGTTTCCGGATTCTACGTTTCTCGCCAAGAATGAGTTACCCACCAACAGGTGGGGTCCCTGGAGAATCTGCCCTCTGAAAGAAGATGCATCTCTATGTCCAGTAGAATGCCTAAAGGTCTATCTTCGTAGAGCTTCAGACTTCAAGGGTGGTCAACTATTCAGGGGAGAAACATCAGGCTCAAATTTATCTCTGAATCAACTCAGAGCGAAAATCACATATTTTATTCGCAGAGCGGATCCTGACAGTACACCCGCAGGTCACGATCCGAGGAAAGTTGCCTCATCCCTAAATTTCTTTAATTGTATGGATTTTGAACATCTCCGTTCATACACTGGATGGAAGTCTTCCAGAGTGTTCTTTCGCCACTATGCGAAGCAAGTAGAGGAACTAAAGAGATCTGTGGTAGCAGTGGGTCGCATAGTTAACCCTACTGTTTAACTCTGCGAGGAACAGTGGTCTTAATTGGGACGATTAAGTCCAGGGTGAGTGTGTAGGTACATACTGTACTACAAACTAAATGAGGGCACCGAGTGCCCACATAGACTGTTCCTTTTCCAAAGGTGAACCTAGCATAAGTACAGACATGCGTGCCGAGCGTTTTTAACGCTAATGTGATTGATTTGTAATACAGACTTTTATGACTTGATACCTCGGTATCTTAAAAAAGTGGCATTTAATGTTTTTTCTTTCAGATAAACAAGTTCTGTTTACTATCATACTTATGCTTAAAGTTTTGGGTTATCCTCTTTTTATATATATATATATATATATATATATATATATATATATATATATATATATATATATATATATATATATATATAATTGCTGTTAACCTGTATATTTATTGTCTGTCAATAAACTTGTTCTTGAGAACCTTGCGTCTCTTTTACCTGTGTCAATTTATTGGTATAACCCTGGATAGGTACGGTGGGTCGTTCGGGACCCCGAGCGTCAAAAAAAAACAGGTTTTTCTCATGTGACTCAGCCCCGTGACTGAATTTGTGGGTGATCGACCTGCAGGAGGTGTCTCCCCTACATGCTCTAGTAGTGTCCAGATGTGCATTGCTGTAGCTGTACTCCTTCCCCGATTTCTGAGACGAGGGTCGTTCGCGACCGAGTTTACCCTTCTAAGGTAGTTTTCATAATTATCAAAGTTATTACGTATTATGAAATTGTCGTAGAATGGTGCAACTTGTATAGGTTATCAGTTGTGGAAAGTCTTGGTGGATTGTTTGGCTACCATGTGCATGATTTTTTTTTAGTTAAAATGTCGTTCATCACCACGAGGACCATTTTACCGCGATTGCCCCTTTTTCATTTTTTTTCATTTTTTTGCCAAGTCATTTTTCCGTAAGATATTGCGAAATAGTGTCGTAAAACTTTTGCTTGTTTAGTGTTGGAAAGTGTGTCTAGATGATCTGCATACCCATGCATGACTTTGTTTTTGTCAGATACGACGTAGTTATTGGTATATTGGGTATTTAACTGCGGTTACCAATTTCTGTTTTTTTCTCAATATTTGTAAAAATTACTACGTAGTAAGGAATTGCCGTATATTATTCATTTTTTTTTTTCATGTTTATGTGTTAGAAAGTGTGCCTTGATGGTTGGGCTAACACGTGCATGTCTCTTTTTTTATCTGAGATGCCGTATATTAGAATGTCGGGCATTTTACCGCGAGTACCCCTTTTTCATTTTTTTTCATTTTTTTGCCAAGTCATTTTTCCGTAAGATATTGCGAAATAGTGTCGTAAAACTTTTGCTTTTTTATTGTTGGAAAGTGTGTCTAGATGATCTGGCTACCCATGCGTGATTTTGTTTTTGTCAGATACGACGTAGTTATTGGTATATTGGGTATTTAACTGCGGTTGCCAATTTCTGTTTTTTTCAATATTTGTAAAAATTTACTACGTAGTAAGGAATTGCCGTATATTATTGATTTTTTTTTTCATGTTTATGTGTTAGAAAGTGTGCCTTGATGGTTGGGCTAACACGTGCATGTCTTTTTTTTATCTGAGATGCCGTATATTAGAATGTTGGGCATTTTTCCGCGAGTGCCCCTTTTTATTTGTTTTGCATTTTTTTGCTTAGTCATGTTACCGTAAGGAATTGGCAAGTAGTGTCGCAAAACTTATATTTTTATAGTGTTGGAAAGTGTTTCTAGATGATCTGGCTACCCATGCCTATTTTTTTTTTAGCCAGATATGGTGTATATATAAGTATGTGTTCGATTTTCCTGTGATTGCCATTTTTTCGTTTTTTCCCATTTCTTTCAAAATTACTACGTACTAAGGAACTATCACAGAGTAATGATTCATTTATATGTTTATTTGTCGGAAAATGTGCCTTGATGGTTTGCCTAGCACGTGGCTGAAATTTTTTTTTTTCTGAAATGCCGTATATTAGAATGACCATTTTTCCACGAGTGCCCCTTTTTATTTGTTTTGCTTTTTTTTGCTTAGTCATGTTACCGTAAGGAATTGGCAAGTAGTGTCGCAAAACTTATAATTTTATAGTGTTGGAAAGTGTTTCTAGATGATCTGGCTACCCATGCCTATCTTTTTTTTTTTAGCCAGATATGGCGTATATATAGGTATGTGTTCGATTTTCCTGTGATTGCCATTTTTTCGTTTTTTCCCATTTCTTTCAAAATTACTACGTACTAAGGAACTATCACAGAGTAATTATTCATTTAGATGTTTATTTGTCGGAAAATGTGCCTTGATGGTTTGCCTAGCACGTGGCTGAATTTTTTTTTTTCTGAAATGCCGTATATTAGAATGTTAGCCATTTTTCCGCGAGTGCCCCTTTTTATTTGTTTTGCATTTTTTTGCTTAGTCATGTTACCGTAAGGAATTGGCAAGTAGTGTCGCAAAACTTATATTTTTATAGTGTTGAAAAGTGTTTCTAGATGATCTGGCTACCCATGCCTATCTTTTTTTTAGCCAGATATGGCGTATATATAGGTATGTGTTCGATTTTCCGGTGATTGCCATTTTTTCGTTTTTTCCCAATTCTTTCAAAATTACTACGTACTAAGGAACTATCACAGAGTAATGATTCCTCTAGATGTTTATTTGTCGGAAAATTTTGTTTACTTCTTTTTTGATTGAATATCATCAAATTTTTTTAGCTAAAATATTATATTGTTTTACATTATTTTTTCGATTTTATTTCCCTTCAAAAAAATTTTTTTGGGTCAGAATTTTAATTTTATAGTCGTAAAATAATCGACAATTATCCAGCAACCCACCATACAATTTTTATGCATATCCAATAATAATTAGATTAGTAAATAACACCTTGAAATTGACATACCCTTCCTACATTTCAAGTGGCAGATTAGGGAGTCTGAGTCAGTGTGGTTGGCGGCCATTTTGTGGACATATCCGAAGCGTAAGCTGCCCTATCTATATATATTCTTGTTCCCTATAGAATTTGTGATATTTTGGTATATTTTTACCTGCATAGATATCATATTATATATTAAATATATGTATTTTTTTACGAAATTTCTAAGTACTCAAAAAATTACCTTTAGATATGGCCCCTGATATAAATGTAATTTACAAAATAATGAAGATTTTTTTACATATTTCTATTTTAGGATAACATATGTTTATTCCCTAAAAAAATTAGCCACTTCCTATTTCATTTGGGTACCCAAAAAAATTCATGAAATTTGGACAAATTTTTTTGGCCAAAAAAAGTTACCCTTTTTTTCTCATTTCAGATCTTCACCTCCATGGGTCTGACTTCATCCAAAATACATCAAGATGTGTCCTAAACATTCAAGAATCAATTCCTAAAAGGATTTGTGTATATATGTATAAACTTTTTTTTTATGAATTTTTATGTCAGGTCTTTTTTTTTTTCTACTTAATTTTTTAAAATATTTATAATAAATAGTTTTTCTGCAGATGAGTAGTATTTATCTTTACAGTTGTTTTAAGCATTCATTGAAGTTTTTTTTGGCAAAAGAAAAAAGGAGGTTACAGCAAAAACTGATTTTTCAAGAATTTTTTTTGGCGTCGGGGTCGTTCGCGTCCGAGTATACCCTTAAAGGGGTGTCCGAGGAGCGTACCTATCCAGGGATAATTGAGCATTTATTCTATATACCTTATCTGGGATAATTCTAATAGAATTGTTCTGTTATGCAAGCTATGTTGCATTGGTTTATGTAGTCCCCTATTGGGAGGACTCCGTCCCATAAAGGGACGAGGGCGGTTTTATTAGTTTCT
>NC_090728.1:111952046-111954546 GCF_036898095.1 Palaemon carinicauda | reverse complement strand
AAAACCAGAAAAATACAAATTAATAGTATTCTTTTCTTTCTTTAATTCGAAATAAGTTTCTAAGGACAATTATTTGGCCGTGTATTTTATCAAAGTCCCGTGGATCACACATGCTGCGATCCATGTCTCATGTCTATCCCGTACACAAAGATCACTACCACAAAGTTCTCGACTAATTGAGATGTCATAATTTGCCCACTACAATAGGATCCCATAGGCAGCGGTGTATCGGTGTATCGTATGGCGATGTATCCCCATGTATCGTCCTAATTGTTCTGTACTTAAGGTGATCATCTCCCCTGGTCACCTAATCTGCATTATGAGTTGTGTATGCTACGGTGTCCAGCGTTTCAAAAAATATGTCCTGGAATAACGCCTGAAAGCACCTGCGGTATCCAAATTTTCGGGATTTTTTCATATCTCTTCTGATCTCCAAGGCCTACCGCATAAGTGTGACCCCAGCATTAGATTTAAGCTACAGAGCAGTGTACTGTTCTTGACATTACTTTACTGTTATTAGTAATTAGTGTATCACAACCGTAAAAAATATGTATAAATGTTTAGATATATGTTCATATACACATGTACACACAGATTCAACCCTTCCCATTCCCTCCTCCTTGCCTAACTACCACACAGCAGTATCGTCAATTTATGAGAGATTGTGGTTTCCGAGTGTACCTCTTGTGGTACCTCCTCTTACTAGGGTATGACTACTCTCTATTCCTCCTACCAAAAGGACAGGTTGAGAAAGAGTAGTCATACGGCAGAAAATAACGCTGGGGCTGACAAGAAAGAAATATATTTACATCAATTGCCAGACACATTATTCTTAGTTATACAGGGGAGATTTTTTTTTTCCTTTTTTTAGACTTCATCTCTTAGATTCTGATGGAGGTGCCCTATGGAGGCAGATCGTCCTGCCCAGACAAACTTGGCGAGCGATATTCAACGATAGAGAAGAAGGAAGTCGAAGATTAGGATTTGGAGGGATATAGGATACTCAGCATTTTTTTTTTCAGATGGTTGGGGATGTGGGATACAGGTTAAAGGATATTCAGTCACTTTATTATTGATGTCAATTAACCTTTTCCTATCTTAGAGGCACCCCTGCCTCTGGGTTTTTAGTTGGGTGAAAGATGAAGGAAGTTAGTGTTACAGAAGTGGGCAGACCCCTTTGCTTAAGTCATTTTTATTTGCCTGGACTGAACTTTACTTCTCTTTGCACTTCATTCGCTTTACGTAGCTGCGGTGTTCATAATGATTCCTTGTTTTCCATTTTTCATTTACACTTCCATTACTTCCCTTTGCACTTCATTTCACACTTTATTCACTTCGCCATGTTTGTTCCACTTTACTGCTCTGCAACATAGATTGGCTCTGTTTCAGGTCCGTCCAAGGTTTGCACGAATATTGTCCAGTAGCTGTGCCCTCTCCCCTGGAGATTCCTGCTCCATTTCACAATATCACTGTTTATTATCTCCATACTTACAATGGCTTTATTTGCCAGCCTCTGGATCCTACAGATCATCGCTTCTATCTTGTACCTCTCATGGAGGTTCTGCTGGGTGTTATAATAAGGAGGTACCTCCTTTTAGGTTATTCTGATACATTTGTTTTGAACTGCTTGTATCCTCTGCATTTCTATTTTATATATTGAGGCAAACAAAATGATGAGATACTAAATTCGAGGCCTAACCAGGGTCTTCTAGAGTCGTAGTTGAGTTGATGTGGACATTGCCTTGAATCTCCTTAGTTTCTTGGCTGTTTCTTATACCTTTTGGATGGTCTTTGTGAGATGCCTTCCCAGTCCAGTTGTTCCAATTGTGACTCCCAGTACTTTTATGTAATTGGTAAAGGGTATGACCCTACCCCTTACTCCTACTTCTGTCGTTTTCAGCACACCGACCTGTAGGAGTTGGAACTTTTCCTGGCTGGTGGCGATCTTCCATTTCCGCTCTCTGTGAGAGTAGAAAATCCTGTGGCTCACCATTGGGATGAATACGTTGACAGCTGTTCCATTTGGGTTGAACCAGTCTTTCAGCTTACTGTCAATGTATTCCTTGGTCCTGTGGCCATTTCCTAGGTTAGGTTCTGCTGCTTCTTGGTCCAGTTTCCCTCCTGAAGCCATTCCAGTTGGTCCTGTATACATGAGGTCTTGGGGTTATCGAAAGTACAATCCATTTGGTTGCCCATGTCAAGATTATTGGCAGATGATCCGAGAAGGTAAGGTCTCCTGATTGGATGGCATAATTAAGATATATATGCCTGTTCGTTAGGATTACATCCAGTTTGCCGGCTCCCATTGGCTCAAAAAACATGTTGAATTGGGGCCCAATGTGTATGGCTATGCCCCTGGATATGAGCCTATTAATCACTATTCCACAGAAGTTGTTGTTGTTATTTCTAAGGTTCCTGTGGTGGGTGTTGCAGTCCGTTATGATGTAGCCAGGTAAAGGCTTATGGAAACTCATCTTTAGGTCTTCCTCTGGGAAGATGT
>NC_090728.1:111942046-111944546 GCF_036898095.1 Palaemon carinicauda | reverse complement strand
CTGCACAATATGTCTTAGAAATAATATTTTGTCAGTACAACTTCTAACTATTCTGAATCTCTCAGCTTTCTGTAAGGGTTTCTCTCTTGTCTCTTTAAAAGGAGCATACTATATATTTGCATGACAACTGGCGTAAGTATGATACCTGTCATTATTGAAATCAGTTAGGTCTCATTTTTATTCTTTTCACCAACACTCCCATTCATCTGGATTTGCCTCTTCACGCTACATTCTACAAAATAACCTTATAAGCATTCTGTGTGCCACTTCATTCTCGTCCACTATCATCTCGGCAATTATTCTATCGTATTCAGTGGCTTTTCATGTCTTGGGTTTATATTATTATTATTATTATTATTATTATTATTATTATTATTATTATTATTATTATTATTATTATTGGCTAAGCTACAACCCTAGTAGGAAAAGCAAGATGCTATAAGCTCAATAGGGAAATGGAAATAAGGAAATAAATAGACGATATGAGAAATATTTAACAAGTAATAGCATATCTATGCGGGATGTATTTCAATCATCATGTTATCCGATGACGCTGGATATTAGTTAAATTTTTTGCTCTGAATGTCTAGTGTTTCATTGAATATATATATATATATATATATATATATATATATATATATATATATATATATATATATATATATATATATATATACATATATATATATATGTATATATATGTATATATATATATATATATATATATATATATATATATATATATATATATATATATATATATATATATATATATATATATATATAATGTGTATTTGCAATACAAACCCTTCAAATCTGAGAAGGTGAATGTTATGTTAGAACACCTGAAAATATATGTACGGCTTAAAATAATTACAACGTGGCTGGAAAAAAATTTGAGAATTTATAATGATAAAAATATGAATTATCATTAATGGGAATACTTTAACACCGTAAGACTTGCTAATGTCAAAGTTCTATAAAGAAAATCATATGACGATTTGCAAAAATTTATTTGAATAGATAAAGCAGAAATGTAGAACTAAAAATAAATAGGAGTAAAATTGGGATATTGTTAAATGAAACTGCAGAGAGAAAACAAATAAGGGTTATGGGCAGACATTTAGAAATAATTATCGAGAAAACTGTAATGTTGTACTTTGGTAGGAAGTTCTATTAACCATATTAATTACCTGGAACATAGATGAACAATTGTTAGTAATTATTTCTCAGCTGATCTCATATCTTGTCGCCAATTTGTCTGTATGGGATTTGATAATACGTTGGTATTCTTAAAATAAACGTTTAATGCAACTTATGACTACATTGTTCTATGACAGCTGACTCCTGAGTGTGTGTGGAGCGTCATACACAATCTGACAAAACCAAAACATTGCTAAACAAAAGAGCATCGCTATGAAAAGACTTAAATCTTACTCCAGTACAAAACTATAAAGAATCAAATCCTATCTTTGAGGTAATCAACAAATGTTCGAATCCTAATACCAAAACAAATCATTACACTTGAGTACAAAGCATAACATGTCTTATTCATGCAATATGATGCAATGTTGCGCAATACCTGCAACACTTTAAATAATATAGTACATTATTACAATAATACATAACAAAAACGTACTTAAGGTAGACAATAAGAATTTCTACAGGACATGACACCGCAATTATAAGAAGGAATAGAATTGGATTGGGAGCTTTTGGTAATCAAAATGAGATTATGAAAAGTAAAATGCAACTCTCCAAAAAGGAAAGCATTCAATCAGATGGCCGTACTAGTATTTGATTATGCATTAAAAACTTCAAGCCTCACTAAAGCCTTAGAACCTAAGCTAGTTATAAGTATAATAATTATGGGAACAATAATAATGGGAATAACGCTAGGAAAAAAAAAAGAGTAACACGGATACGAGAGCAAACTACAGTACAGGATATTCTGACATATAGGAGAAACTCTATGGGCATGGACAGAACATATATTGAGAATGACAGATAATAGATGGGTATTAAGAATAAGAGAATAGACCCCTTGAAATTGCAAAAGATCTAGAGGAAGAAAGAGAAGACGATGGATTGATGAGCTAAGAAAATCTGTTGGTATAGACTGGCATAGTAAGACCATGAACAAACACGAGTGGAAGGACATATATGAGGCCTGTCTCCTATTAAAGATTGAAGAGAGAGAGAGAGAGAGAGAGAGAGAGAGAGAGAGAGAGAGAGAGAGAGAGAGAGAGAGAGAGAGAGAGAGAGAGAGAGGTAAATGTGTGTTTTTTTTTTTTAAATGATAATTCAGAGCTATATACAGTATATGAATGTTCAGTCAACTGTCAAATAAATGAGACAATTAAACTTTTACTACAAAGGAAAATTTTTCCCAATAATACGATTTTCCTCAAATATGTTTTAAGCTTTCTAGCGCCATTACAGATGCGGCCCTTTTAGATCACAGCTTATATTATAATGTGTATGCATATATATATATATA
>NC_090728.1:111924546-111932046 GCF_036898095.1 Palaemon carinicauda | reverse complement strand
GCAGGACTGGTCAGTATTATGGCCCTGTTTGACCAGATTGTCGACTGTTCTGACCACTCCAGCTCTAGCTCTGTTAAAGGCACAGCAATCACGTTTGGGAAGTAGTGCCCCATCAACAATTCCTTTAGTGGGGTCCTGCACTGCGCTGTTGGGGATAGTCTCCTATCGGAGCACCTCCATTGATCCATTCTATCATTCTGCGCTGGTATTTTGGCTGGCAGGCCTTCCACAGTGGCAAAGCTCATCTTTGATTTAAGTCTTTTTAAAACTGGCTCCTGAGAATATAGTGAGTGTCTTGAGTTCTAGTTTTCTTACAAAGAGAACTCGTGTAATGTAGCAATACCGTATCATGGAACTAATTTCAGAGAAGTTCTCTATCCAAATGATAACTATAATAAAAGAAATAGGAACACGAATAATAATAATAATAATAATAATAATAATAATAATAATAATAATAATAATAATAATAATAATAATAATAATAATAATGATAAATAAATGCGTAAGCATAAGAATGGATAATAAGACAGATAAAACCCTGGATTGAAGAGTTTATCTCTAAATCTGCCTAACGCAGAGAGTAAGGAAGAAGATCCTCTTTCAACCAATAGTGTAAACCTTCCGAATCGTCCTCTCTCTCTGGAAGTATCATGCAGTCTTCAGTGTGACGGGAGCCATTAGCATTTAGATAAGAAAATTTGACGGAAGATTCGCGGGATAGACGCCGCTTTGACGCGAATCACCTGATGACCTCCTTTGACATTTTCAGTGGAATTTTATTTAAATCGTTCGCATGATCTATATCTTATATTCTGTCTCATATTCTAAAGGTTTGCTAATGTAAATAATTTCATGAGTGAAATTAGTATTTACTTATGAAAAATAAATCGGATAACTTCATATTTTTTGCTGAAGGACATAATTATAAAATTCAGCTTTCCGTCTATTCGAAAATTTTTCATATCTTAAAGGTTTGATAGTGTAAATAATTTCATGACTGAGTAAAATTAGTATTTAATTACAGAAAATATATCGGATAACTTTTTTTGTGCTGGAGGTTGTAATTATAGGATTCAGTTTCCTGTTTTAATTATATTAGTATTTAATTATATAAAATAAATAACTTCTTTTATATTATACTAGACATAATAACGAAATTAATTTCAGTCTAATTTAATAACATATTTCTCAAATCTGTTCAATATATATTATTAAATACCCCTTCATTGTGAATAATGAAAGGAAAAAACATTACACCAATGTTATTGGCGATAATCAAACAAAATTTATCTTTCAGAATAGGGAATAATAATGATAATAACAATATAGACACTCTTGTTATTATTGCGTCACGGGCAAAGATTTTGATTTCGTATTATTAATCAATTCTTAATGTAACACTTTTATTGACATATTTGAAAAAAAATACATTAATTACTAAATTAAGATTAAAACAATTTGAACAATCTCTGTTACTGTAATATTCATTGATTTTTAAGACCCCATGATTTTAAAATCATCACATGAGTTATATTTAATAAGTAAAATATAACTCAAGAAATACAGTTTGATGTTCCAATTATTTAAGCCTTCTTTTATTTATGGATGCTAAAGCAGGAGTAAATTCATGTTAACCTTAATAAAAATTATCATTTTATCAATTCATGGCTGAGCATATTAAAAACCACTTTAGATTAATCATTATTTTTTTTCTTAGTTGGCGATATATTTTGAGTGCAGGAGCCAGTAAAGGCTTTATATTGTTCATGATATTGTTTTCTTCTTACCTTCCTTTACAATTTGTATTTGCAATTCTCTGGGTTATTAACATTACGTCCCCTGCAACGTTAGATAAGATGTTGACATTATCCCAAAGTCTTTATATGAAAATTTAGGTGGTTTTGAACAAAAATAAATTTAGGTAACTTAAAAGAAAAAAAAAATATCTGACTGTTGGACGAAAAATCACTAATGTAGAGATCTGAAAATCTTAAGAGTTGCTTTCAAAGGAAGCAAAAAAATCTAGATCTTAATTAAGAAACAAATGAAATATTCCTTCACTGTTAGAATTACGGTAATTATGACAGTATGAAGACTGAAAATCTGTTATACTTTGATTTATAGAATACATGTTCAACATGTATAGACAAAGTGAAATAGATATTAATTTGGAATAAATATACTTGTGAATAATACAAAAATTTAAGTTGAATAAGTAAATTTGGAAATACACATTTATTGCAAGATGAAAAAAAAATTCTTAAAAATAAATCTAATTGTTATAATTGATTATACAAGAAATGTAGTAACTGTGATAAATACAATGACTAAACAACTAGGAAAAAATAGAAAAAAAAATCCTTTAACCTGAAAAATAACAAACACAAATATTTCCTCCCCGGTAGAAGCATATAGCAATTTACACGAAACAGAAAAAGAATCATTTGAATAGATGTTTTCATTTAAAAAAATAAAATAATTTCACGCTTGCCGTTGCTTATTAATGCAGCGAATACACTTTTGAAAATAGAATTCGATCATTGTTCCGAAGTGGGCAGCACCCATCGTATTATGCCAAACAAATCCCAGAGTATTGTATAGAATTTAATCGCTCTCTGATACATTTGCAATGAAGAATTTTCGGGAAATCTTACAATAGTCAAATGAATAATAGAATGAAATAGTTTGATGCTGCTATAATTGCAATTAATCAAAATCAATACAAATTTAACTGGGTTATGCAAACACGAACCATGTCGCACTCTTTTTCCACGGCCCATTTTTCTCTGAACTTTTGCATTTTTGTATCCAAAAGGGTATTGCACAGCTGTCATAGAAACTGAACTAACACTTGTTTTATACCCAACTTCACACTAAACTCGTCACTCTGCAATTCTTATATTCTAACTCTTAAATTGTTTCTAATAATTTTATCAAATAATTTCTAGGTTTACGTATGCTAAACAAAACGTTAATTTTTTTCCATAAGACTTTACACAACTGTTCCATATCAAACACTTAATAGTCTCACCTCCTTTATCAATATCTGTCATCTTTCTAACTTGTTCAATCAAAATCTAGCCTTACTCTTTACCAGATGCAATAAATACATTTTGCCACTGTGATTTTCACAGTCGCATTCAACAAACTTACAGTATAGTATATTGAAACAACGGAAAAATTACATCATTCAGCCATTCTTCCTAAAGCTTCATTAGTTAGCTAGGGACTAATACTAAATAAGTAAATACAAGCATTATTGCCAGTGAAGGCCAGTGAAGTCAATTATTCGGATAAAAAATGTAGGAAATAATGAATAAACATAATAAGTGAGAGGCAAAAGGATAAGCCCATTTTTCGGATGCGTTCTAAATTCGGATAACTGTTACGATTCAAGTTAGTTCTATAATGTCTTGGACTTTAATTCGCGCAGAATATCTTACGCAAAATACGCGAAAATTCATCCTACGCGAAAAACAGGATTTCAAAGTAATTTACGTATGGAGCCGTTTTCATGAAGTGTTTGAAGAGGAGAACTTGGGCCTGGCTCGTGATATTTAATGAATAAGAAGTGAGATATTATCACACCTACTCAATCCAAATACAAAGCACCATCGAATATGCACGAAATCGTCATGAGAGAAAATGGAAAAAGAAATAAATGACCAAAGTTATTAATGAAGGTATATCTATTTCATTTGGAAACTATTTACATTTTACTTGAAGAATTTCTTCCTAAATTATGTTGAACTCCTTTCAGTTGAAAAATATTATTCCTAACTAAAGGAGCCATCCTGCAGACTTAAGATACATTCCATTTATTTTCTATATTTTTTTTTTCTTAAATATATACCATATGATATGTCATGCATGAGGAACCCTCAGTATATCAACAATTTGTCTATCAAAAAATTCAATATGCTTCTCTTATCAGAAAATATTTAATATTTATTGTAGGTTCTTTTCTCCATGGCCCATCATCACATTTTTAGATGACATTGAATGTCTTTTTATGCACATTAAAAGCAGCCTCTCTTTTGTTCTTACCTCCGCATAGAGTCTATTGGAAGAATATTACAAAACTCTTGAAACTCTTACTGGAAATTTCTAAGTTGTTATAGATCTTTAGATGTGTATCTTTAAACTTAAAAATTTAATTGTCTATTTTCACTGATATTCTGTTATATATACATACTCTATGATATGTATATATATATATATATATATATATATATATATATATATATATATATATATATATATATATATATATATATATATATATTTATATGTATATATATATAAATATATATATATATATATATATATATATATATATATATATATATATATATATGTACAGTATATATATATATATATATATATATATATATATATATATATATATATATATATATATATATATATATATATATGTGTGTGTGTGTGTGTGTGTGTGTGTATAAATATATAAGCATATCTATCTAGATATATAATTGTATGAATAAATAGAAACATATACATACATACACACATATATATATATATATATATATATATGTGTGTGTGTGTGTATATGTGTGTGTGTATGTGTGTGTGTGTATGCGCGTGTGTATGTATATATACACATATCTATTAATATGGGCGTACGTACGCGTATATGTTTGTCACTAGAATTATATGTTATTATTCATTGCCACAATGGTACTATATTGATATGCTGTTCACAGCAACCCATTAATCTAAAGAAACAAAAAAATGATTGAGGCTCTGCCCGTCCTATGGGAGATTCCAACCAACACACGTTGGAATTGTGGAGTGGAGTTTAACCACCTATGAATGTTTCTAATTTATTTCTTCTCCTACGAGCTTTTATCTTCTCTAGAGCCGAAATAAACCTATACTATTTTTACCATTCTAATTCGGTGTTTAGCATAATGTATTGTAGGGTGGACTATATACAAAACCTGCTGGTCTTGTCATTTCCTCCAGATCCGTCTATTGTAATCCACAATAGTATTTAAAGTTGCATCTTCATTGATTAGTTCGATATATTTAAAGTCACTTGATATAATTGTTTATTCAGACTTTCAAATTTAGTATTAGTTTATCACTTCTGGGTGTTATCAAGAAGGACGTCTGAACTGAAAGCCGGCCATTTCCCGCTTGCCGTGAACTCGCTTACAAATAAATGGGAAAGACTTAGTTCGGATGGAACAGGGATTCTCTTTGTGCTAATTTACTTGGCAATACCATTGGAGATTAATGGCCGGGATTCTGAGGAACTATTAATCTTGGAGAGCTTCGGCATTTAGGCGAAGTGTTGATGCCTGATATTGCTGTTCTTTCAAAACAGAGAGGGAAGGAAGAATAAAGATAATTTAAAACTATTATAAAGTTCTTCTATGCTATTTCTTAACTCAAAGCTCCATCTATAACCATTGTTAGTACCGAAGGTATGAAAAACTATTGAATCTGTTAGCGTACGAAAAGAAAATTTATTACATGCAAACAAGATATAAAAACATTTCACGTCTCAAATATTCATTTATCTTTGTTTTATGATCTACATAACAAAGAAAGTTATCGAAACCGACCGTATCAACAAATAGGCAAAATGAATATATGAAGTTTATATCAAGTAATCACAAACGAAGGAAGCAGAAAAACCATGCAACGAAACATTTAGAAAAACTGGAAAACTGAGACTAATTCCCATATTGCGATTTATACCATTCGACATATCTGAAGACCATACATTATTAAAGAGAGATACTTATAGAATGACTTTTCTTCATAAAATTGTCACAAGTTTGGGCTTCATCACATTACTATGACTGATTTAAAGAGGATATGAGACTGTATATACCGTATAATAATGTTTGAAAGTATATGTGTGTATGTGTGTTTTGTGGTCTGGTAGCCAGTCGTACATAACACATGCCCCTAAAAGCTCTTCTGTCGTCTCTCATATTCGTAAAGAAATTAAGATTTATTACAGCACAGCTAGTAAATATTGCTTATAATTTTGCAGTAAATAAATGCTTTATTCCAGAAATTGGTATGAAATATAGACACAACAGAACCATGACAAGCCCCGATATAACACTCGGCTTAAACAGACAAAATAAAAGAGCTTTTCCTTGGAACATTACAAAACAAAGATTTCTTGATTCTCTAATATTGAAGTATCATCCCCAAAAAATAGTCAAGTAATTTCCGTATTGCTACATGGTTGAAATATCAACTTTCTTTATATCAGGCAAAAGGTTATTCATTGGAGAGAAATTACCCACTTTCCTTTTCCCGACAATTTTAGTTAAAATCTGTTATTATCTTTAAAAAGGAAATGAGACGCTTACACAAACAAACATTGACTAAATCGGTGACTCATCCTGCTGGTACTATAATTTGTTACTCTTCCTTACATTATAAATAATCACGAGAATAGCTACCGAATAACATTCTTAGATTTGTATGAATTATGGAATTCATTATAAAACCTTATGTTTTAACGTTAGTGAAATGGTTTTCAAGACGATGATGAATCGACAAATCTGCATCAATATTCACTTGCAATTATCTATATGAATAGTGGCATCTGCAGGGCGATTTTCACGAAGGCTAATCAAAAAAAATTAATCTAGTCTATGATGTATTTTATAGACATCAACACAGTCGGGAGTAAAAAGATACACCTTCTAATCATTGTTGACAGTGGTAATAATCCAGGGAGTATAAGCTGTAGGGAGATTCATGAAATCTATTTGTGAGGGTAAATATTATTTACCATTATTAAAGCATTGTATGTAAAATAATAACCATGGAATGCTGACTGCATAATTATTGCCTACACTTAAAGATTATTATCCGAAAATAGTACAATTACATAAGGCATACACTTGGTATCTGGTAATGTAGAGAGAGAGAGAGAGAGAGAGAGAGAGAGAGAGAGAGAGAGAGAGAGAGAGAGAGAGAGAGAGAGAGAGAGAGCATATTCAATACATAATATACATTATTAATAAATAATACACCTTCCTATGTTGTTTCAAGGTGCATGGTACTGCAAGGAGGAGGAAGGTGTTTGTTTTTATTCTCTCCTTAGGGAAAAAAGGCCGAAAAGTTTATTGCCGTGTTTGCCTAGTGAGCCTTCCTCTTCGGAATTTTCAATCCCTCTTTAAACTCAGTTAGATCCCACGTCTCACCACTCGCGGAGAGTCTTCTCTTCTTCAGCCAGGAATACTATTTTTGTTTGTCTTGCGTAAAGTAAAAAAAAAAAAAAAATTCAGAAGATAGGGAAGCGGAAAGGAGAGGAATTGAAAAGCAAAGCAAAGGGAGAGAAAGTGGACAGACCCATTTTCTCTTTGGTTGCCTTAGCTAAGTTAAGTGCGGGAGATTAGAGGAGGTATGATATAAATGTAAAAAAGAAATATATAAGTTAACTTAAATGAAGAGGGACTGTAGAAAGCCATTACTACACTCATGTTGTTGTTTACG